>NC_142070.1:16557500-16857500 GCF_059756535.1 Pantherophis guttatus | reverse complement strand
TCTGAGATTTTTCTTTTATTGTTTCCTTTTTTTTTTTTTTTTAAAAAAGGAGAAAGGCAGGAGTAAACAAATGTACTCCAAGTAGTTTCAGGTCGTCGTCCCCCGTCCCCCCCAGTAATTATTGCTGCCCATCCACAATGCCATAAAATAACGGGGCAACAATGCCAATGAAGTACTATGAAAGCTACAATGCAGACACAACTCTAGTTGATATATAAATAACTTAGTCATCTCTGGAGGAGTGGTGAAAGAAAAGAAAACAAACACTGCAAGTACAAAAGGTTTTTCAGTTCAATTACACTGAATCACAGTACACCAAAATTAATGCCACACTGAGTATGAGGGTTGCTGATGTTTAAAGTAAGCAATTATGTCATCCTCTGGATAGAACATCCTGGATAGAACAATCTGAAACAGCACATGAACTTAGAAGTAACATGATTAAGTCATCAAAACATGAAACCTTTTCATCAGGCAGAAGTATCATTGATTAGCCAGCAAAAACAAACAAACAATGGAGATGAAATACTTCATTCAGGAGACAGGTTCACTAGATGCTCTTTTCTATTGTTCTGCTTCAGCAAGCAGGGGGAAAAAAACACACAAATGCACAAGTGTGATCACTGAGCCCAAGAGACCACAACAGACAGGACCTGAGAAAACAGTAGAATTGGATATGATGTAGAAGCAGGGGTGTCAAATTTGATTTCATTGAGGGCCGCATCAGGGTTGTGTTTGACCTCGGGGTCAGGGTGGGCATGGCCAGCTCCCTAAGATTTCTTCCCTAAGAAATGGTGATATAGTTAACAAAGAGATACCAGCATTATAGAACGGAGCATGAAGCAGAGAAGAAGGCAGTCAACAGATGTTTTTAATCTTCCGTTGTATCTCAAACCTCTTAGGCTTCTTATCTAATATTGGAAAAATGTGTAACGAAATAGGTAGCTTTTGTGCACCCTATTACTACTAGCCACTGTCTTCTTTCACTATCATTTAAGGCCGTCTAAAATAGAAGTCATTCGTAGTAGCACATTTTTAATGAGGAAACAAGAGAAGGTACATTAAGAGTTAGAAGGAACTCTAACTCCTCTAGCAAGGAGACCTTACAAAAGTAGAAAACATTAAAAGTTTGATAGAAGTTTCCATACTCAGAGTGCACAATGTTTTGCATTCCTTACAAGACTATATTCTTTGCAGATTCCTTTTTCCTCATTTTGATACATAAATGAATGTAGGTCATCATCATCCTCTTTTAACAACCCCATAATCCTTTGCAGGGTAGAGTCTGGGCAACTGAATGGAGCTGAGTGTTTATTGGCCAGATTTATTTATTTATTTATTTGTTTTAATTTGTATACTGCCCTTCTCCAGCAGGACTCAGGGCGGTGAACAGAATAAAACAGAACATACAAAATGTAAAAACAGTTTAAAAATAATTAAATATTTTTGGCCACAATTTAAAACAACCCAATTAAAATCAATTCAATTTAACCAAAACAGTGGGATCAAGCCAGCCCGGCTAGGTGAAATAAATAAGTTTTCAGGGCCCGACAAAAAGTCCGGAGGTCTGGTATTGTGCGTATCTCTGGGAGGAGGTTGTTCCAGAGGGCGGGCGCCCCCACAGAGAAGGCTCTCCCCCGGGGGTCACCAGCCGACATTGTCTGGCGGACGGCACCCTGAGGAGGCCCTCTCTGTGTGAGCGTACTGGCCAGTGGGAGGCTATTGGTGGCAGAAGGCGGTCTCGTAGATACCCTTCCTATTGCCAAAGTGGAGTTTTTTTCCCAGCAGATATATTCTCAGTGTGCCCAGAGAGAGAAATAGCTGCCTCTACCTAGGATTGAACTCACAGCCCCCTGATTGTGAGGCAAGAGCTCCACCTCTAAGTCACCACCACCACTCACATAAATGAATGAATGTAGATGATTCTCAATAATCTTTTACCAAGAGCAATGAAGATTTTAGAAATATAACAGCCATTTTACCTATCCTTCCTAGATATGTGTTGTCGTCTTGCAATCCAGTTTCTATTGGAAAGGGAAACAATAGCTCCAAGTGAAGACCCGGTATCAGTTTTTCCTTTCTATATAATTGCCAGACAAGTGTACTTCCATACTGGTCTATTATTGATAAACTGTCAGTCAGCAACCAGGAAAACAGAAAAATGTCTAGTTTAATGAAAAGAAGGACTAGGGGAGACATGATAGCAGTGTTCCCATATCTCAGGGGCTGCCACAAAGAAGAGGGAGTCAAGCTATTCCCCAAAGCACCTGAAGGAAGGACAAGACGCAATGGGTGGAAACTAATCAAGGAGAGAAGCAACTTAGAACTAAGGAGAAATTTCATGAGAGTTAAAACAATTAATCAATTGCCTCTAGAAGTTGTAAATGTTATTGTAAAAAAAAAACAGTTTTCCAATGGAATGGCCCAGAAAGTAAATGCAATCCACGAAGACTTTTTTTTGCAAACTCAAACACACACACACACACACACACACACACACACACACACACACACACACACATATATATATATATATTACAATAATAATGCAACATTCTGCTTTAAAAACCATCTGAAATCAGCTTAACCAAACACCTTCAGCAAGTACACAGGTTTTAGTAGCAACAATGCCTGGTAAAGAGACTAGCCTGAAGCATGATCAATCTTTATAAACAAAGAGGAGTGCCAGTCAACGTTTGTAACTTTTTTTGACACTTTTCTTTTGAAACAAGCAGGCCTGAGGTTAAAAAAACAACTCACTCCCTCAAAAAAGGCAAAACTGAAGCACATAAAAGTTGGATTTCTTTAGAATTGCCTGCAGGGAATACTCACAGGATTGTTTTCCAACAACTTGCCACTGGCTATAGATAGCTATCCTAAAAGAAACGGATGGCTTAAAATTAAACCATATAGACCATGGGCCTCAAATGACAAGCTGCCAGAATTTTATCCTACCTGGATTTGAAGAGAGACTGAAATTGTATTACCACCATCACCACCACCTGGCACGCCAGCAAGGCAACAGATGAGAAAGTCACCCAGAATAGGAAAAAGTTGACATAGCCTTTTCATTATCAATCATAATGTAGGAGATCATCAAGCTGAGCCTGAAGGAGAGGTCAAATGTGTCATCAGTCTTGAGCCCTTTTGTGCCCACATGAGATCTACAGTAGTGGCCAAAATTGTGGAAACCTTTTGGGGAAAGTGTATTTTCTAAAACTAGCTAATAACACCACTTTTTTTTTTAGTAGTACCATAAAATTATATATCAATGGAAACAGTGATGGGTTGCCCCCGGTTTGGACCAGTTCTATAGAACCGGTAGTAAAACCGGCAGGAGACTCCACCCACTGACCCGGACGTCATCAGAAGTGATCTACACATGCGCTGAAGCTTCTGCGCATGCACAGAAGAGCGTGTGCGCGCACATTAATTGAGCGATCGGGCATGGGCACGATGCAAACCGGTAGTAAAGGTAAGTCGAACCCATCCCTGAATGGAAAGATAATTTAATCAAGAATGTAATGCAATAACTTTTATGAAGGATTTGCTATTAGAATAGCAGCTACAGTATAAAGAAGAAAAGTGAAACATGTAGAAAAAATGAGATTTACAAAAATTATCACCATAGAAAAAATGAGATATATAAAAATTATCACGTCAGTTAATACTTAGTTGGGTAAGCTTTAGTATGAATTATGTCCTTACAGCGTCTTCCCATGGAGTGAACCAAGTCTTTTAGTTCTGCAGCTGTTATAATGTGAAACCAAGATTGAATGATTGCTATTAACTGGATTTTATTGCTGGGTCACTTCTGACTAACAAGTTTCTTTAGTTGGCTACATAGATTTTCAATTGGGTTAAGGTCTGCGCTATTCCCAGACCATTCCAGCAGTGGAATATGATTATCCTGAAACTGCAAAAAAAAAAGTGGTGTTATTAGCCATCAAACCTCAAAAATTCACTTTTCCCAAAAGGATTCCACAATTTTGGCCACTACTGTAAGTGCAGCCCACCTTGAATTCTGTTGACTCTTCCTATCGCCAATTTGCTTTGACTGTTAGTAGTTCAGATTCTTGTAGAGAGCTTTAGCATGCAATAAGCCTATATTCATTTGAACTGCCTGGATTCCTGATTTCCTCCGCTTGACCCATACCAAGTATGCCAGATATTATTATACTTTAATCCCTTAGCTTTACAAGAGAAGACAGACACTTAAGATATTCCTGGTTAGAGCTATGACGCAAGATGAAAACAAAATCAATTTCATGACATAAGAGCAGGACCAGAGGTAATAACATTAATTTTAAGAATATATTGCAACTTATTCTGAACGGTTTTGGTTAACAAGAGAAAATAATATAATGCATTATTTTATGTATGAAATACCACCCTAATCTTATAAATATGAAACAGCATCTATTTAAATCTATTTTATGCCATACATATAACCTAGTAGCTTACAGGCAAAACTAAACGATATTTAAATGAAGTAAACCAATATGGTGGGTTGATCCAAGTAATTTTCTCACTCACTGGTACCCTTGCCCTATCTAGATACTAATCCAACAGGAATATCCATTCTATAGGTTCTTACTTTTGTATTGCATCATTTCTCTATAAATGTCAAAGCAAAGTATACAAAGTAAACCCTATTTTTGTCAACAACACACTGTGAAGTAACCTTATCTAAAAGAATATCACCCAGTGAGTTTCATAACTGACAGAAAACGTGAGCCTAAATCTTCCTAATCACACTCAAACAGTCTACCACCAAATCATATTTAACAGAGTAACAGAGTGGTCAATGCTTGAAATGCACTGCCTGACTCTGTAGTTTCTTCCCCAAACCCCCAAAACTTTAACCTTAAACTGTCTACTGTTGACCTCACCCCATTCCTAAGAGGTCTGTAAGGGGCATGCATCACAAGAGCCTTGGTAGTACAGTGGTCTAAGACACCCTGTTATTAAGCTGGTTATTAAAACCAGCTGCCTGCAATTACTGCAGGTTCGAATCTTGCCAAGGCTCAAGGTTGACTCAGCCTTCCATCCTTTCTAAGGCAGGTAAATTGAGGACCCAGTTGTGGGGGCAATAAGCTGACTTTGTATAAATATACAAAAGGATGAAGGCTATTGCTGAGCACATTGTAAGCCGCCCTGAGTCTCCAGAGAAGGGCGGCATATAAATCAAATTAAAAAAAAAAAAAAGTGCACCAGCGTGCCTACCATCCCTGTCCTAATATTCCTTTTTACTTACTATTCTCATGTATTCAAATTATGTTCATCCTTTTACCTGTTATCTTACATATGCTTGACAAATAAACTTATGATTATGATTATATGTATATTTATCTGATTGTGGCTCTCAAATATATTTCCTAAAGTGTAATGTTGTGGTGTATTGTGGTATAGCTACTACTACAAAAAAAAAAAGCACCCTGTTTTCAACATTGTTTGCCCATGAAAAACCTCATTTAGACAGGGGGAAAAGCAATTTTGAAATATCACTGTCTGATTGGTTTGTCAAACACAACTCTATTAACAGCTCTACAAGTCATACAACTATATCAGCAATGCATGTTTTCTTAAGAGCCCTGTGGACAAACATCAGTTAAAAATTGTGTATTGCGAAAATGGAAAATACATGAATATGCTTACCGAAGGCAATCTAGCCACATAAAATGTTGAAATTTAATTAAACTCTTATCCAGAACCCCTGAAAAGCTGACAAAGTTCCATTTGCCTGAATATGCTTTAACCTTATGGCAGAAGGAAGCTATGTTATTTCATTCAGCATAATAAGCTTGATGAGTCACTCCCTCGCATTGGGAGGAAGTTTAGAATAAAAATTACACGAATTAGTGTCCATTTGCAGTGCAGGCTTGTTGTTGAATTCGATTCCATATGTTGTTCCCAGCTTTCATTCTCAAAATATTTACTTTACAAGTAGTATCTATTAATAACACGGAAGTCTAATGTATTTATGATCTAAGCAGGAAAAATATCAGGAGAAATTGGCAGGGAACCATCCAAGAAATTTGTCACTCAAAAAACATGCATGAGAAGCAAAGCTAGAGTCCTTACAAAAACAACAGTCTTGTGGCATATTAAAATGAACTACATCATTACAATTTTGTGAAACAGAAATCCCTCCATCAGATACAAGCAATGTCAATTTTGGTCATCATACTTTTGTGCGTAAATGCAAAAAACAAATATATAAACCAGGGCTGTGCATGTCTGAAAAGATCAAAACATATAAAAGTATCTTTTATCAAACCAGGGCTACAATTGAGCCCAACTTTGCTGTGGCTAAGCAAGACAGTGAAGTGAATTTTGTCCCGTTTTTACGATCTTTCTGGCCACCGTTGTTAAGTGAATCACTGCGTTTATTAAGTTAGTAACCCAGTTTCGAGGACTACCTGTAATGGTTCTGTGTGATCTATTGTGACTAGCGTTAGCTCCCCAAAGTTTCATAAGCAAAAGTTAAACCTCAGACCTTTTGAATACAAAACTCTACCACTGAACTAAAGGCCTTTTTGTTTTTGAGGTAGGATGGCCTGGTCATCAATCCATCCTTGAAGCCCTCATAACTTCATTCCAGAGTTGATGTTGTCTACATTTAGCTAAGATCTTTTCTCCGGCCACTATAATCTAGACTAGTTTTCAAATGTCTACTCAGCAGAAAAACTATTCTGCCAAGGATTAGGAGTGTACCCTAGTCATATAACTCAGTGCTAAATTTTAAAAATGAAAAATAACTGACCGTCTTGATAGACCTGAATGAAGGAACAAAAAGATAAACCTGCTTACAACTCACCAATATAAGAAAAGAGAAAATTCTACCTAAATTACTGAAATGGAACATAATAAATTGGAAGATATGGGTAGCAAGATGGTTAACTTCCAAAAAATAACATTTCTTAGGTAAAGATAAAGGTTCTCCTCACACATATGTGCTAGTTGTTCCCAACTCTAGGGGGTGGTGCTTATCTCCATTTCAAAGTCAAAGAGTCAGCACTGTCCGAAGACATCTCCGTGGTCATGTGGCCGGCATGACTAAATGCCAAAGGCGCATGGAACGCTGTTACCTTCCCACCAAAGGTAGTCCCTATTTTTCTACTTGCATTTTTTACATCCTTTCGAACTGCTAGGTTGGCAGAAGCGGGAGCTCACCCTGTTATGCGGCACTAGGGATTTGAACCGCTGAACTGCCGACCTTTCGATCAACAAGCTCAACATTTATTTATGTATGTATGTATGTATGTATGTATGTATGTATGTATGTATGTATTTATTTATTTATTTATTTATTTATTTATTTATTTATTTATTTATTTATTTATTTTTAAATTTGTATACCGCCCTTCTCCCTGAGGACTCAGGGCGGTGAACAGCCAAGTAAAAACATAAACTACAAACATTAAACCAAATTTTCTCTTTTGGTAAAAGTTAAGGGGTACAATAAACCCCCCTGATTTTACTAAGCAATCAAATTGAGAATACTTTTAAAACATAGAACAAAGATTAATTAAGCAGCAATATTGTGTACTGTTCAGATGGGCAGAAAAAAATTAATGAAGCGATAGCAACTTGCCAGGACAACTTTAATTTATAGAACTTAAATAACGTTTAAACATCTTTCAGACAACTTACATTCATTTCTGATCTTGCAAATTCAGTAAAGAATCCTTTGTGTTGATATGTGTTAATATAAGCATTTGGGGAACATCAGTTTTACTTGTGCTGTAAGAGATAGATGAACCAAGGAGAATTTGGGGATTCATCAGACATTTAGTCCTAATTAAATAAATATATTAACTTTGTCAAATTAATAAATTAAATTAATACATTTAGCTGTCATGGAACAGGCTTCAATACCAGAATGCAAAGTTAGGTGAAACAGCCTGGAACAAATTAGCAAATGGTTGCAATGCTTATGTGGATGTAGGGTGCAAGGAAGCAATTTAAGTGCAATGCAACTACACACCTGGCTGTGAAACAGGTGCTATAGATAACAGCAGGTTATTGTGGAAATGCCACAATTATGATACACATGTACAAAGGCAACTTGGGAGAGATTTCACACTTATTGATAGAATTATGTAAGTAGCTAAATGTGAACTGAGCAATGTGATTAGGATCAGTGGTGGGTTTCAAATATTTTTACTACCAATTCTGTGGGTGTGGCTCGGTGGGTGTGGCATGGCTTGGTTAGTGTGGCTTGGTGGGCATGGCAGGGGAAAGATACTACAAAATCCCCACTTCCTCCCAATCAGCTGGGACTCAGGAGCCAGAGAATAGATGGGGGCGGGACCAGCCAGAATTTTTGCTACCGGTTCTCCGAACTACTCAAAATTTCCCCTACCGGTTCTCCAGAACTGGTCAGAACCTGCTGAAACCCACCTCTGATTAGGATGGTTGAAATTCCTTGTATGAAATTGACCACCTAAATATACTTGTGTGTGAATTCAGGCCCTTCACCTGGTAAAATGTCCTTGCATATCTGACCAAGATTCTGCAGATGCTTAATAAAGTTTTGAAACTTTTAATCCAGGTCCAGAAGAGTAGAAGAATAAACCCAAAACCTCACCATCAAGTAGCAGAAAGGGAGAAAAGTCCTGGGGGATTTTCTCAAAAGTATTCTCCAACCATGTTCACACCGTTGCATTTTGCTGAAAAATTTTAAATAAAGAGACCCCTGGGTTTTTTTTTTTCTATTATAATTTTCTGTCTAGAGAAGGACTTATATAGGAAGAGTTACTTTTCACTATCATGTTTAGCAGAGGTGGGCAGCACATGAATTAACAACCGGTTTGTCCAGCACTGAAAATGTGCGCGTGGTCCTTCCGCGCATGTGTGCATCTGTTACTTAAACAGATGATACAAATGACATCGTTCACAAAGATTTGCATTGTGTTATCATAATGACATACATCAGTGTGAATGATGCAATAAACAGCACTTACCTAGAAAAGTCAAGTGGTTATGGGAAAATATAAATTGCCATATAAATGGCATAAAATTAACTGAAATTTAGCTCAGGTTTAACTTCTTTATCAAGACTATTTTGGGGTGTGGTTGAGCGATCTGTTATTTCAAGACAGAAATTTTGGACAGAAATTAGTACTCTTAATCCACTTGATTATGCCTAGGGCAACTATTACTGATGAATATGCAGTTGCGAAAACAGGTCTAAAATTAAAATACTGAGAATATATTTTATTTGTCTAACATTCTACATTCTACTGTTAAATTAACAGTAGTTTAGCAAATTATTGAATGAAACACTTTGATCTCTCTATTTCCATTAAATGTACAACTGCATTAGTTACAATGATTTTACCAGGTCATGCTTCATCACAGTATGAATTGTGCTTACTAAATGACAATTTCAGCCAGATAATATAGTTCTTTGCTGCTATTTTTATCACAGAAATAATTAATATACAGTCAAACCAGATTAATCTATACTTGGATTAGCCATCTGCCTCTGAACTTGCACATTTATAACCAGGTTGGTTAACCTAACATAATTGTTGAATTGTTATATTTATCCAGATAAACATGTATAATTTTCCTCCCTCTAAAACCTGATCATAAATCTCAGTCAATTTAACAAGATCTATTTAGAAATTACAGTTGATGCAGTTTCATGTTCCCACGTAAATGAAAAGGTCATTAAATGAATTTTGTTGATGGCTTGAGAACTGCAAGGTGAATGCAACTTTGAAGATCAAATTAAAAACATTTATGCGTAAGATTTATAGCCACAATCTCATTGGTCTTGACTCTTCTTCCCTATAAAGCTATAGTGACTTTAAGATCACTTTAAGACTAATGAATAAACAATTATATTAGAACTGTACCTACTTATGTAAGTTATGTATTTATTATGAGCCATGCAGTGGTGGGTTTCAGATTTTTTTACTACCGGTTCTGTGGGTGTGGCTTGGTGGGCGTGGCATTGCTTGGTGGATGTGGCTTGGTGGGCATGGCAGGGGAAGGATAGTGCAAAATCTCCATTCCCACCCCACTCCAGGGGAAGGATACTGCAAAATCCCCATATCCTCCTGATCAGCTGGGACTCGGGAGGCAGAGAATAGATGGGGTAGGGCCAGTCAGAGATGGTATTTACTGGTTTTCCAAACTGCTCAAAATTTCCGCTACCGGTTCTCCAGAACTGGTCAGAACCTGCTTAAACCCACCTCTAGAGCCATGGTGGTGCAGTGGTTAGAGTGCAGTACCTCAGGCTACTTCTGCTGACAGAAGTAGCCTGCAGATCGAATCTCACCAGACTCAAGGTTGACTCAGTCTTCCATCCTTCCGAGGTCGGTAAAATGAGGACCCAAATTTTTGGGGGCAATATGCTGACTCTGTAAACCACTTAGAGAGGGCTGTAAAAGCACTGTGAAGCGGTATTTAAGACTAAGCGCTGTTGCTATTTCCTTTTTACCACAAACAAGTCAACTGAGACAAAGCCAAGTCTTTTATCTTGGATTTTTTTTCAATATTTTGTGCAGAGGTGTGTCTGGGTGTATGTGCTCGTTATTATTCTATATTGCAAGGTTCAAATGACCCAATCTGAATAAACTGGAATTGGGACTCTTGTCTTCTTTTTATCCAGATGGCAACATCTAATATTTTGTTCAGTTCTCCCCAATTCCTGCCCTAAAAGAAAACTAAAAGGCAGGACCAGACCTGTTGGATTAGGGGCCTCTAGGAAATCCCTGGACTGTTGACTTAAACTAGGAAGTTGAAAACATAGTCCAAGAAAAGGCAATAGCCAACAGTGACCAAGACAGCTAATGGACATTGAGTTCAGGCCAAGGAAATTTGTACCTAAATCCCGTTGCATTCTATAAATATACAACACTAGCCTATACACAATTCTTGTTATTTCCAAAATGGTATTTCTATTTCTCTTTTAATTCTTTAAAGCTTATTGATGCGATGATGCCAACAAATTAATTTCTGTCCATAAATGGTGATTCCTGTATTGTGTTCACTTGTTTTAAAAGCCAAAGGTAGTCTTTGGTTTATGACTACTCATTCAGTGACCATTCCATCTACTGAACAAGTTGTACTTATGACTGGTCCTCAGTGTTTTGGCCATTGCAGCACTCCCAGAGTAATCTGGTTGTGATCTGGGCATTGGTTGGTGCCTGGCTCATAATTACAGGTGGTCCTCAAATTACAACTTGGGGTCACATGATCATGATTTGCAATGTTCCCTGCTGGCTTCTCCTAGGCAAAGTCAATGAGGAAGCCAGCAAGAAGTCAAAAGTCACATTCACGTGAGGTCCTCATTTAAGGACAGGTAGTGGGACTGCCATCACCAGGCATCCCTTACTGCGACAGCAATTCCAACATCCATTGCTGTTATTAACTGAGGACTACCTGTATGGCCATTTGTATGTCACATACAGATCGCAAGCTGGTATTTTTAAAATAATCTTTCAATGAATGATAACTATACAATCAGATGTTATAACTCAAAGAAAAAAAATGCTTAATTCTCAATATAAAAAGCAATAAAGGTAAAGGTTCCCCTCGCACATATGTGCTAGTCATTCCTGACTCTAGGGGGTGGTGCTCATCTCCGTTTCAAAACCGAAGAGCCAGCACTGTCCAAAGATATCTCCGTGGTCATGTGGCCGGCATGACTAAGGCGCATGGAATGCTGTTACCTTCCCACCAAAGGTGGTCCCTATTTTTCTACTTGCATTTTTTATGTTTTTACGAACTTCTAGGTTGGCAGAAGCTGGGACAAGTAACGGGAGCTCACCCCATTATGTGGCACTAGGGATTCGAACCGCTGAACTGCTGACCTTTTGATCGACAAGCTCAGCGTTTTAGCCACTGAGCCACCACATCCCATATAAAAAGCAATAGCTGTCTCCAAAAGGTTGTGTATTGTATTTAATAATTTATTTTTTCAAGTTCTAAAAACAAATACCACTTTTTCACAACAACACTTTCACTTAGATCCATAGCCATGGCTCTTTTGTGCAATGCGTCTATGCAGGAAAGTACCTCCCACTCCTTCTGGCCTTCCTCTAAGTAAAATAACTTGTGAGTTACAAATCCCTTCAGTTGATAGTGAAATTAACAGCAGTAAATCTGACCCAAGTTCTCCATTATTACTAGAAATCCCAGAGGTTTTATGGCCCATTAATCCTATATTGCTTTATGAAAGTAGACTCCATCTTATTCTCTTGAGAAAAGAAAAATAATCTTTACACTTTTAATCTCTAAATTCTAACTCTTCCTGGAGTTTGTTATTCAACATCTAAATAGTGGGGATAAGCAGCATATTTAAAAAAAAAATCTAAGCCCTGCCTAATAGCCAAAAAAACCCCCCCAAACCTGTAGAGTTAATCCATTTGGCTTGGTATTAAGGTGGGGATGAAGATTTAATTTTAGGTTTGTCTGAAAAGAACAGTATTCCTTAAGAATGAAAAAAAAATACCAAAGACTGTTGTAAGTATCTTTAAGATGAACAAATAAATTATAAGACAGAAAGGGCAACGGCAAACAAAAATTTGTTTACTTCTATCCTCTTGATAAAAACATAATTTGGCAATTTTTTATCAAGGGGTTTACTTCTACCTATAGGGACATGGTGGTTCAGTGGCTAAGATGCTGAGCTTGTTGATCAGAAGGTTGGCAGTTCAGTGGTTCGAATCCCTAGCGCCGCGTAACGGAGTGAGCTCCCGTTAAACATGAATTTTAATGGTTGTCTTATTTTTTTTTAATAATATTGGGACCAAATTATTTAATATATTTTAAATTGTTTTTAAATTTTATGTATATGTGTGTTTTATTGCTGGCTGTGCACCGCCCTGAGTCCCTCGGGAGAAGGGCGGTATAAAAATTTAAATAATAAATAAATAAAATACTTGTCCCAGCTTCTGCCAACCTAGCAGTTTGAAAGCATGTAAAAAATGCAAGTAGAAAAAAAGGGACCACTTTGTTGGGAAGGTAACAGCGCTCTGTGCACCTTTAGTATTGAGTCATGCTGGCCACATGACCATGGAGATGTCTTCGGACTTAGAAACAGAGATGAGCACCGCCCCCTAGAGCCAGAAACAACTAGTACGCATGTGCGGGGAACCTTTACCTTTACCTTTTTACTTCTATCACCCAAAGCTTCAATCGGTATAAAAGCATTTTCCCACATGGCTGGCTTGACACATCTCACAGTCTAAATATTTTAAAGAGGCTGGTTTTAAGTGATTTTCACCCCCAAAAAATTCAAGTGCAAAAAAGGCTCGGCAGCTAATTCTTGGTAATGGAAGGAATTTAGGTGTCATAGATTAGATGGTTTAGATGATTTGGCAGGTTTTCAGAATAATTGCATGGTACATTTGTATTAAGAAGCCATGTGTGTTCTAATTGGGAACATGTAAGAATGAAAATTGGGCCCTACACTGAATGGATTCAAACAGGCTAAGCCCAGAGGGTGGTATGACTTTAATGCATTTGGATAAGTTGCTAATACTGATCAAAGATTATTCTGAAAATAAATTGCAGAGCTTCAAACACAATTCCAAGTTTAGTGCAAAACAAGCAAATACGTTTCAGCTACCACTTCCGTTTTGCAATAAATATACATTAAAAAAAAAAATCTGTCAGTTTGGCTGCTGCAATGATGTGTCTATAATTAAGTACAGAATTCAAGAAAGAACATACAAACCACATGCCGCCAATCTAACTGATCAGGCTACGTTGCTCTGTGAAAAATGGAAATTATACACCTACAATATTATTAGTGTGTCAACTAATTAATTATTGTTATTTAACTGTCTGACTTCTAAGTGATTAATTGATCTAGTGTCTGATTAACTGTGCAACCCAGTCATATTTACTCCAAATTAAATGCCGTGAAACTCAGCAGGTTCTCCTCCGTCATTCAAAGTATGAATGGTTGCAGCCAAACTTTAACAAAAGATTTCCAAAAGAAGAGCAATTTAGATAATAATGTAAAATAACTTTATAATAGGTCATGGAACAAGCAACGGCCTATTGAGAGCTGTTCCTCAGAATGACTAGAGACCTGTTAACATTCAGATTTTTTTTTAATTTTTTTGCATAGGCTCTTCAAAACCCATGTAAAAATATATTCCTGTACAATTGACATTTCCTAGAAGAGGTATTTCTGAGAAAAATTCTGACAATTGTCAACCTCATCCTCCAGAAAAAATATGCCATTGGGCAAAACTTCATATAAATATTCTGTACTATTTTTATAGCAGGTATCTTTTCCTGTAAATATATGCTGAAGTAACAACTTCTTATGGGTACTGGGATGCCAGCAAAGTTACTACTGAAAAGTAAGTTGTTTTTTTTTTAACTGAAAAGTTACAAGAAAGAAAAACAATCAACTGATAGAGAATTTCTCCTCCTAATGGATAGATATGTGACGTGATTTGCACCTGTTCAAACTTTGCATCATACCTCCATAAGCTTATTAATGAGAAAGTAAATTTAAGATTGAAATATTTTTTTAAAAAATATGCAAGGATCAATAATGCATTGAATTTTCTTAAAAAATAAAGAACAAAAACACAAAAAGCAATTAAATAGCACGAAAACCAAACCAGATCAACACCCAATATTGCATAGTCTGGCAGTATATAAACGTACATTTATAGTTTTAAGAGGATATTGTTTCAAACATCATACTTCATATATTTTCATTCCATATGACTCCTCCAAATCATTTGAAGCAAAAATTATATATGTAAGATTGCTTTGCCAATAAAACTAAAAATGGAGACCAAAGGGGAATGAACTGTAATTAAAAGATTAGTCAAGATTCTTTGCTGCTGTGTTGCTTTTCCAGCCAATACTATATCCTATATGTTTAAGTACCATTGATCCAATGAAAGTTGCAGGTTCAGTGTTTTGCTATGGTATAATCTTGTGACTGAGAAGAAAAACTAAATTAACATCTTGTATGTTCTATCATTCAATATATATGGGGGACAAAAATAAAGGACATAGCATTAATCATTGTTGTTATTATGATTTCCTCCACAACTTTAAAGAAAATGATTAAATGGGCATTGCTACTAGGCATGGTAATATACTAATTTGATTACAACCTTCCAATGCAGTCTAGAACAGGGGTGTCAAACTCAATTTCATTGAGGGCCACATCATGGTTGTGTTTGACCTCGGGTGGGGGAGGGGGCAGGGGTTGGTGTGGTGGTGGTGGGGTATGGCCAGGGTGGATGTAGCCAGCTCAATGTCACTCATTGAGGTTTCATTTTCAGCTGCGACGGCCTCCTGCAGCCCTCTGCAAGAAAAAATGGATCCTGAGGAAGCCCGGCCTCCATTTTTGGCTAGACAGTCTCCTGCAGCCCTCTGCCAGTGAAAATGGAGCTTGGTGGGCCATGCGCAGCTGGCAGAGGACTGCAGGAGTCGCAACCAAAAAAAGCTCAGGAGGGCCATGCAGAGGCACCACAAGCTGGTCCTTTGCTGTTTCCAAGGCAGCTCCGCGGGCCAGATCTAAGCACCCTGGGGGGCAGATCCAGTTTTAAGGAGAGATGATAAAAGATTCAGAAAGTCCTAGACTAGGAACACTGAGCACCCAGTTCTAGTTAACTTTAAGGCACAGAAACCAGTTAACCAATCATTCCCTCTCAATCCTTTACCGGGAAGTTAAAGGTTTCATTGGATCAGCATGGTGGATAATGATTCATAAACTTCAGTGATTCATAGACTTTATTTGTTTATATTTATTTTATTTTATTTATTTTATTTGTATTTGTATTTATTTGTCTCATTCAGGCTGATAATAATACCAATAGCAATAGCACTTAGACTTTCCGTGTGTGCCCGAAAATAAGACCCTGTCTTATAATTTTTTGAACCCAGAAATAAGCGCTTGGCCTTATTTTTGAGGAGGTCTTATTATTTTGAGGCGTGTGGAGCAAGACAGGGATCCTCTTGCCGTTTTACCTGATTTCCAGCTCTGTCTCTCTAACCCTAACCAGAGGAAATGGCGCAGACCAGCTGTGGATGCATTTTAATATTTTCGGGGAGGGCTTATTTTTTGGGGGGGTATTTTAGTGCATGCGCTCAAAAACCCAATTGGGCTTATTATCCAGGGAGGTCTTATTTTCGGGGAACAGGGTATATACCACTTCTCAGTGCTTTACAGTCCTCTCTAAGCAGTTTACAGAGTCAGCATATTGCCTCCAACAATCTGGGTTCTCATTTTACTGACCTCGGAAGGATAGAAGGCTGAGTCAACTTTGAGCCTGAGCAGGATCGAACTCCTAGCAGTGAGCAAAGTCAGCCTGCAATACTGCATTCTAACCACTGTGCCACCATGTTTCTTTTAATATTAATACCATGTGTAAATTATTTTTATATTCAAAGATTGATTACTCACTCAGATTTCATACAGAAACTCTCTCATTAAGTCTTTTTATATTTTCCTCCAAGAATGAAGCAAACTTGCCCTAAGAGCTGGGTCTCTCTTTTAGGCATATCAACAACCATTGCATTTACCCTGCAGATTATCACAACACTTTTTTTTTTCCTTTCCACACTGCTTGGAGTTTATTGAATCTCCCTTGTTCCACTTGGATTTTCCTATTTACACATTCATGACCTCTCTCTCTCTTGGGAGTTGTTTTCCTTACATGTTCTGTGAAACTTTTTCAATTAGGCCAGCAGCAAGCAGTGGCCTGATCACACAAAAATGGTCAATCAGCAGTGCTCAGGTAACTGCCCACAGAGTAATCAATCAGCTATGTCTACCTTCTTTGCTGTTCTATTAGAATAGAATAGAATAGAATAGAATAGAATAGAATAGAATAGAATAGAATAGAATAGAATAGAATAGAATAGAATAGAATAGAATAGAATAGAATAGAATAGAATTCTTTATTGGCCAAATGCCTTTCTCTTAGGTGCATATGCGCTCAGTGTACATAAGGAGAATAAAATACATTCATCAAGAATAAAAAGATGTAAAACGTAGTGATAGTCAAGGTTACTAATAAGCTATCAAATCGTACTAGGAAACAAATAGAAACAATATAATTGAAAGATACAAGCAACATGGTTATAGTAATAAGTGGGAAGAGATAGATACTAGTAAGGAAGAGAAGAATAATAGTAATACAGTCTTAGTAAATTATTTGACAGTGTGGTGGGAATTAGTTGTTAAGCAGAGTGATGGCATTTGGGAAAAAACTGTCCTTGGGTCTAGTTGTTTTGGTGTGCAGTGCCTTATAGCATCTTTTTGAAGATAGAAGTTGAAACAATTTATGTCCAGGATGTGAGGGGACTGTAGATATTTTCACAGTCCTCTTTTTGATTCATGCAGTATACAGATCCTCAATGGAAGGATCTTCATTTGTTCTTCATTCTTAAGTTTTTCGATTCTCTTCTTACTCTTTGCACTTCTCAATTGACCTCCCATGCAAAACTTCCTGTTGGTTTGCTCAATGTTTGCCCAAGGCAACCAATAGTCCATTCAGAATTACAAATCGTAACCTTACTCACAGCAGTCAATGAATCCAAAGTTCATTTTGCAGTATATCAGAGTTACACAAAAGAGGAGAGTTGTGTTAGATAGCAGGCTAAGACACAGCTGTGTTGTTGTCCTCATTCAATATATATAGAATAAAACTGAAACATTCAACATACATTGACTAAATGCTGAATAAAGCATTGCTTTTATTCAATATGCTAAATCTTGAATTATGACTTGCAAACCACAAGTTACTGAGCTTTCATAACGTGCTATGCCAAAACCAAACAAATCCAGCTACCGTTCCAAGTCAAAAACAACTTGATGGCACAAAATCAATCAATATAGAAGAAACTGTTTGCCCAATCAATCTTGGCTGCTAAGTACATAACCAACAGGAAAGTGCCTTTAAATATGATGCTTCTACAAATTCATTTTTTATAAATCAGAGAAAAAGCAAAAAACATCTTCAAAAGAAAAAAAAACAAGAAAATCCAGTTGCCTCCTGAAAAAAGCATCTTTGGGACAACCATGACCTGGATGACTGAGAAGCTCTACAGACTTTTAGCTATACAGTTTGGGATGAACACCCTTTGAATGGTGTGGGAGTAGGAATTTCTAGATTTCTAGAGAAAAAAGTATTGCAGACTACAGGAACCAGGAGCACCACTCAGGACACAGATAAACCTCCAAGTGCTTCAACGTCCCTCTAAAAGGATGTGGATTACCAACTGTCTGCAAGGAATACAAATACTTCAATGGTGGGTTGCCCCCGGTTCGGTCCGGTTCTATACAACCAGTAGTAAAACCGGCGGGAGGCTCTGCCCACCCACCACAACATCATCATGGGTGATCTGTGCATGTGAAGAAGCTTCTGCGCATGCACAGGAGCACACGTGCGCATGTGAGTGAAGCAAGCACGCGTGCACGCTCCCGTTGCGAACCGGTAGTAAAGGTAAGTAGAACCCACCCCTGAAATACTTCCAATCCCCAATTCCAATTCTTCAGTCAGAGCTGAAGAAGCTTCTTGGATGCGAAGTGAAATTTCTTCAAAAGAAAAAAACAAGAAAATCCAGTTGTCTCCTGAAAAAGCACCTTTGGGACAACCATGACCTGGATGACTGAGAATCTCGGAAGAGTTTCAGAGAAAAAGCAGTCTATAGTTCAATTCCCTGCAACTGACTGCTTTGATTTTCCCGTGTGCAGAGAGTCTAATGCTGCTATCCTGAGTGTCTCTGTGTTAGTTCCCGCCACAAATTTCTAAACTACAGTAGAAACTAAAGTTGTCAGAAATAGAACCCACAAGGTGTCATATAAGCTCTCGGTTTTCTCAGGGGCTTCAGAATACGTCAATTTTCATACTTTTGCAATGGTACCAGGACCTTGTCTTCTGTGTAATAAAGAAATGTCATAAACACTGACTTCTTATTTCTTAATTTAACTGCCTTATCTTTTGGCATTTTTGTTGTAGACTACATTGGGAGTTTAAAAAAAAAAACCTAGAAGATAATAGCAGTGTTTGCACTGCCAAGTAAATTTGGAGTTATATAGAAAACCATCAGAATAAGTCTCAGATAAGACTATTAAATGATCAGGATGTACTTCAAATATGAAACTGATATTTTATTTCAATATATATATGGTGTATCTGTGCACAAATATCAAATAAAGAAGGGATTTAAAGAGTATTTAAACCGGACTCATATTGTCAAATCTTTAATAAGAAGCTATCACATCTATTTAAATTCCTAAGAATATAAGAACACAGATATAAGTCCTTGAATTATAACAAAGCAATCTGTAGATTTGTCTACCAATATCAGTACTGTAACGTTTATCCAGAATGGCTCTCCAGAAAGAAATAAACCTGCCTCAGAAATCCTTTTATTTTTAAAGAAAAAAAAGTCAAAAGATGGAAACTCTACATGGATATTTCTAATGCTTCAGGTAAGTATCAGAGGGCATAATTTTAGACCTTGGGAACAACTAAAAACAAAAAGTTACAAAAGAATTAAATATTTTGAGAAATATTTAAAAGGCAGAATATTATATTTCCCCTAAAAGAGAAATAGAAATCTTAAGGGAGACAGAAACTCAGCCCCAGCTCCCTGCCCCCAGAAGATATTTGGTGCCCATTAAGAAAGACTGGGCCATACCTATCTACAAGACAAAAGACCTTCAGTCCAGAGTGATGGGATTAAGACATGACCCTCCAGGAAATAATAGGTTTGTCTAGCAGCAGAGCTCACCACATGGCAAAATGACCTAAGGACATGGCATCACCCAGCAAACATCAACCAAACTTATCTCAGACAAACATGACTCCACATGGGCCCATGGGAGTCTGACAACAGACAATTGAATACATTTTCTTGCACAGGAAAAGGAAGCTCAAGTTCAAAGCCAAAGAGAAGGTATAAAAACCCCTCACTCTCAACTCCATGTGGTCAGCTACCCAGAATCACATGTGCTTGGTGGTTCTGCTTCATCAATAAATGGACCCTCTTTCTAATCAGCCTCCAGCCTCCATTTTGTCTCCAGTGCCTTTCTCCTGGCTTGGAACTGAACCAGATGGATATTTCTGCCAACACAATGTTTATTTAATTCAAATAGGGAATTTATTCAGAATGTTATTTATCTCAGAACAGAGTGGTTATGCTGGATCACAAGACAGAAAGATCATTCTATGATATAAAAGACGTGGCCATATAAAACCTTCTTAAATCGAAGTCAGCCTCTGGAATAGCTGGAGTAATTGTCATGTATTATGTTTTCATGTTTTCATCTATGTTACTGGTTAGGAATTTATGGAGAGAAAGAGCCATGTGCTAGATTATACAATCCTCCGTTAACTGCTTCTAATTCTTTTATTTATTATTGCTAGCCTAGATTCCCATCTGTCTTGAGTTATATTATTGTACTATGTGGCCTTGGGGACATGATGTTCAAAATAGCACACCTTCACTTTAAATTCACTTGAATGACAAGGAATAAAACTAGCTTGGTCCTTGAATATTTATATCTATGTGAATCACTGATGGGATTTATGTCTTATACAATGAAACTTTGAAAAGCAAACAATTATTCTGCTTTTACATCTGCATTCCAGAAAGGCAAGCAGAGTTGTCACAAATGACATTCAAAGGAGCAAACAGTCCAATAATACGTATTTTTAGAATAGTTTGGAATCTATATCTATCAAAAGAGCTTTGGTAGTACAGTGGACTAAAGCACTCTTAAGTAACACCAGCTGCTTGCAATTACTGCAAGTTCAAATCTCACCAGGCTCAAGGTTGACTCAGCCTTCCATCCTTTCAAAGGTAGTTAAAATGAGGACCCGGATTGTGGGGGCAATAAGCTGACGATGTATGAAAAGCCTTCATACTTTTCATACATCAAAAGTATGAAGGCTATTTCTTAAAGCATTGTAAGCCGCCCTGAGTCTCCAGAGAAGGGTGGCATATAAATTAAAGCAAAAAAACAAAAACAAAAAAATTTAATGAAAAGCAAATTCAACCCAGCTGCATTTGGAAGCGGGAAAGTAGCTTCCAGAATGGCCAGCTCAAGACCCATTTGGCAAAGCAGGGTAAATATTTATATTTTAATCTCAAGGTACTTTAATTTAGTGCGCCGCACACACAAAATGTGCAAAGTGGAAATGATGAAGCAGCAGGGAATTTCACTCGGCTGGTTTTTTTCCCCCCATTCATAGTTATACTTTTATTTAAAATAACTGTCACATGAACACAACCGCTATTTCCAAATTGCAAGCTTAGGTGGAAGACCACAAAATACATTTACTTATCATTTTCCGACAGCCTCTGGCTCATTTATTGACCACTATCTCCAATGACAAGAATGAAAGCAGTTTAATTCAATATTTCAAGAGTATCAAAAATAGCAATGTAGATTTTTTAAAAAACAAAACAAAAAACATACAGTTGTGTTTAAACATGTTTTTACCAAACTGTCCCAGAGGACAGCAAAAAGAGACAGAAACATATTCATACATACTGTACGTACGTTCACCCAAATTGATTTCTCTGAATTAAAAAGTATTTGTTGTTCCAGTGCTATTTAAACAAATAAGTTGAGCTTATATGAGCCGTGGTGGCGCAGTGGTTAGAATGCAGTACTGCAGGCTACTTCTGCTGACTGCCGGCTGCCTGCAACTTGGCAGTTCAAATCTCACGAGGGCCAAGGTTGACTCAGCCTTCCATCCTTCTGAGGTTTGCAAAATGAGGAGCCAAATTGTTGGGGGAAATCTGTAAACCACTTAGAGAGGGCTGTAAAGCACTATAAAGCAGTATATAAGTCTAAGTGCTATTGCTATTATTCCTATTACAAGTTGGTCTTAGCTTCACAAACTAGTATATATTCAGTTCTTTAAGTTATTCCACTATCTTCTCCTTTATTCATAGTGCTGGAGTAAATTATTGTTTTACAGTGTACTCCTTTATATATAGTTTCACTTTTGGTTTGCCTTAACTGAGAGAAGGGTCATTTTATCGTGTTTGGTGGACATGGAAAAAGTGTTAAAATTCTGGATTCCCGTACATTCAATGATTCTGAGGATTAAAAAGATCAGTATACAACTGAGATTTGAGATTTTTCTTTGGAGATTGATGGACAAACAATTGTAAAAAAAAGTTACAGAATTTTGTTTTTCTACAAAATAACTGCAGTGAGATTATTGTATGCCCAAGGATGGAAAGGTCTGACACTACCTATAATAGAACGACATTATAGAGCACTGCACACCAGAACGACTAGACACAAGAACAGTTTTTTCCCGAACACCATCACTCTGCTAAACAAATAATTCCCTCAAGACTGTCAAACTATTTACTAAGTCTGCACTACTATTAACCTTCTCATCGTTCCTATCATCCATCTCCTTCCACTAATGACTGTATGACTGTAACTTTGTTGCTTGTATCCTTATGAATTATATTGATATTGTTTCCTGATTGCTTATTTGTACCCTATGACTATCATTAAGTGTTGTACCTTATGATTCTTGATGGACGTATCTTTTCTTTTATGTACACTGAGAGCATATGCACCAAGACAAATTCCTTGTGTGTCCAATCACACTTGGCCAATAAAGAATTCTATTCTATTCTATTCTATTCTATTCTATTCTATTCTATTCTATTCTATTCTATTCTATTCTATTCTATTCTATTCTATTCTATTCTATTCTAGAACAACAATGGGGAGAGCTCTCGTTATTTGCCCCAGCTTCTGCCCATCTAGCAGTTCAAAAGCATGCAAAGGCAAGCAGATTAATAGGTACCACTTTGGTAAGAAGGTAACAGTTTTCCATGCACCTTTGGTGTGCAGGCCACATGACCATGGACATTGTCTTCAGACAATGCTGGCTCCCTCAGCCAAGAAAGAAAGATGAGCACTGGGCCCTAGAGCAGGGATCCCCAACCCCCAGTCCGTGGATTGGCACTGATCCGTAGCATGCCAGAAATATGGCCATGCAAACAAGCAAAGCCCAGTCCATGAGATGCAGGCAGCACATGAAACCACATGCCCTCCAGTTCATGGAAAGGCCTCTCTCCAAGGAACCAGTCCCTAGTGCCCAAAAGGTCAGGAGCCACTGCCCTAGAGTTGGGCACAACTGACCGAGAAACCCATACCTGTATAATAAAAGAATGGTTGGTGAAGACGATGAACACAATAACTATATTTATTGCTAAGTGGAAATTTCTTATGGACTCTTGAAACAAAAGATGAAGTTATGATTTATGGTTTTCATGATCAAACAGTATAGAGCAGGGGTCAGTAACTTGCGGCTCTGGAGCCGCATGTGGCTCTTTCATCCCTCTACTGCGGCTCCGTCGCTGGTCAGCAACACAATTTTAGTTGTGCTTCAATTTCAGGCTTTCAGTTAGGACAGATAAAGGAAAAAGGATGCCGCGCTAGGAGGAGACTGTATGGTGGGGGAACCAGACTTCCGGTCTGCTCCAGAATTGAATGGGGGGCTTCTGGCTAGGACCTTTGAGGCTCTTTGAGTGTTTAAGATTGCCAACTCCTGGTATAGAGCGTACAAGAGAGCAGGAGGTAAGTTTATAATTGTGCTTATACAGTAACTGCTTAAACAAGATCAGAAACCACTTCTTTGTATTTGTCTAAATATTTTCTTGCACTAAAACAAGAAATAATCTGCCATTTAGATGATGAAGCTTTTTGGATGAGAAGCAAAATGTCTTCAAAGAAAAAGCAGAAAGTCCAGTTGCCACTTGAAAAAAGCACCTTTGGGACAGTGGTGGGATTCAAAATTTTTTACTACCGGTTCTGTGGGCGTGGCTTGGTGGGCATGGCATGGCATGGCTTGGTGGGTGTGGCTTGGTGGGCATGGCAGGGGAAAGACACTGCAAGATCCCCATTTCCTCCCGATCAGCTGGGACTCGGGAGGCAGAGAATAGATGGGGGCAGGGCCAGTCAGAGGTGGTATTTACCAGTTCTCCGAACTACTCAAACTTTCCGCTATCGGTTCTCCAGAACTGGTCAGAACCTGCTGAATACCACCTCTGCTTTGGGACAACCATGACCTGGATGACTGAGAATCTCCATAGACTGCCATTTAGATGGCCCATCTCTGGACAAAATATTCACTGCAGAAAGAAGCATAGCACTAAAGTAATCAGACCTATAGACCATGAGTGGAGTACAAACACTACCTAATAGAAATAAGGACTTCTGATGTCTTGGAGGATGACCAGTTGATATTAAAATATTACCTGCATCATAATGTCATTGGGCAAGTGACGTGAATTACATATTTGTGTTATGTTGCATGTAAAACCATGCAAATGTGTCATTGGCCTCATTTGTGATGATGTTATGGGATCACGAGGGCCCTCAGCTTGTATGGTAGACAATCCTTGTCAACATGTGGATCGCCAGCTTTTGCTGAACTGAAACTATCTGCAGTTCATAAGTAACATTTGGAGAGCTTCAATTCCCCATCTCTAACCCAGAGGCTTAATATTTAACAAGAAAATGTCACAGGAGTATTTTATTGACCGATCCTCTTTCTCTGTCAATTTTGATTTCTCTCCATTTCTTGGTTGAATTCATCCCATTTCCATTTAGCTTGCAGGGAGGGAAAAAGTGTATTCATTTTTCTTCCTATGAGATTTCCTATTCCCTTGTATTTGCGCCTTCATGAGTCTCATTCCCTCAACCCTTGCCAAAATAAATGTTTCTCCTAAGTCTGAAAATTATTTTGCACATCTACAGCTCGGATGTTTTAACAGAAACTCTCAACTAATCAGAATTGAGCTTGTTTTAGCACTCTCGACTTCCAAGTCTCCCTAGTGGAAAAACTCTTTCAGCTATCTATTTGAATTTGGTAGGATTTATTTTCACTGAAGGAGCAACTACACCAGCAAATGTAATTTAATGCTTGTAAAAGCCATGATCTCTTTTCATGAAAAAAAGTACCTCAGGTACTAGGACTATTTGTCTCATTTTTTTTTCTCTGCTTGCAAACAGTGTCGACAGTTTCAAGAGGACATTTGCACACACATCTCCGTTTCTCCTTTATTGCCAGTCAGCCGCATGATCTGTAAGGAATTTTACCAAAAAGGACTGTTTCTGAGTTGGCAGAGTTCACAGCCCCATCATCTGTATGCAAAAGAGGGTCAGGGAAATGTCAGTTGCCAGCTGCATGCCTGCAGAAGATGGATATTTGTTTCTTTCATTGATCTCCGAGTTTAACCCGCATAATTGCTTGCCCATGAATTTCTAGAAAGCATGCATTTCATCATGTAAAGGTCGTGCGAGTTACCAGATTGATTTTGAAATTTAAAATAGTATATTAGTGCATTTCATTTTGACAATCTGTAATCTTCATGACTTGAGGTGGCACTTTAAAAGTCACTAAGAATATCTAATGGGGCCAACATCTCTCTATACAGTATTAAAACTCTCATTGTGCTTGTCTCTTTGCCTGTTTGTACCCTCAGATACAGTGCATTAAAGCGCAACTATTTTCAAATCAAGGTACCTAAAATTCACTAATTGAAAGAATGTATTAAGAGCCTTGGTGGCGCAGCAGACTAAAGCACTGTTAAGTAACACCAGCTGCCTGCAATTACTGCAAGTTCAAATCTCACCGGCTCAAGGTTGACTCAGACTTCCATCCTTTCGAGGTAGGTAAAATGAGGACCTGGTTTGTGGGGGCAATAAGCTGACTTTGTATAAAAAAGAACACCGCTTAGGGGGCCCCCGAAAGCCCTACTAAGCAGGTATATACAAAAGAATGAAGGCTAATGTTTAACGCATTGTAAGCTGCCCCGAGTCTCCGGAAAAGGGCAGCATATAAATTGAACCAATAGATAGATAGATAGATAGATAGATAGATAGATAGATAGATAGATAGATAGATAGATAGATAGATAGATAGATAAATAAATACATAAATCCAGGTCCTATTATATCGGTAGAATTGAAATTTTCATGATGTTTAGATATGATGTTTATTCACAGAGTTGTGGCCATTGCAGAATCCCCAAGGTCAAATACTCATGATATCTGATCAGTGGTGGGCTGCAGCCGGTTTAACAACTGGTTCTGTGAGCATGCACTTCGCACCTAATGCGCCTAATGTGCTTGCGCGCAGCGTTCAAAATACAGCAATTTGAAGCTCAGCTGCTTAACTTCTAAGGCAGCCCTTGTAAGTAGAACAGCGGAGGCGCGGAAATCAGCTGTGCCACGCAAATCAACTGAGCCAGAAAGAAGGAAATATAGGACAGGATAGGGTGGTGGCGGGTGGATGGGGCCAGCTGATCGTCAGAACTACCGGTTCGCCTGAACCAGCCTGAACTGGCAGCAGCCCACCACTGTATCTGATCCTTCCTGCCGGCTTCCCATAAGCAAAGTCAATGGGGAAGCCAGCAGAAAGTCATAAATTACTCCCACTGATTTTTTGCCCTACCCATGATCATTCTCTTTCAGTTTAGGTAAATAAATAATGACTTCTTGTTGCAGTTAGTTTGCCACTACAATAATTTCTCTATTTATGATAAATAAATAATATATATAAATAGTTTTTAAATGATCACGGGACTATCCAGCATTGGGGTAAAAAAATATGGTCAGCTAAAGTTTAATTTTTATTTTGGTGACATCAGATTATAGTACCTTTCTTTTAAAGAATGACCCAATAGGTCACAAGTTGTCTAGTATCTATTATGAGAAACTATTGTCTGATTTCAGGTGATTCCCATTTTGTGCTAATTTTATATGTCAAAAATCTTTAGAGACATAGGAACCATGCATTGTACTAAGTCGATTCTTAATTCCATCCACCTTATACATTTTCTTCCCCTTCTTCTATTTCTGCCAACATTGCCATTGATACCTTTTTCTGGTTTGTTTGAAGATTAATTCTCAATTTAAACTGGGGGGAGGGGAGAAGCAAAATAAAGTGATATTGAGAA
Organism: Pantherophis guttatus; assembly: GCF_059756535.1. Taxonomy (NCBI): domain Eukaryota; kingdom Metazoa; phylum Chordata; class Lepidosauria; order Squamata; family Colubridae; genus Pantherophis; species Pantherophis guttatus. The sequence goes on along the minus strand of NC_142070.1, from coordinate 16,830,545 downwards.
TACCTTGCGGCACACTTCTTAAACTAGTCTATCATTCCAACTCATTACCTTGATTGTCTCACTGAGGCTGTTTGCAGGGATGAAGGAGGAAGAAGTTAAGAAACTAGGTTCCAGGAAGAAAGATAAATAAAAAGTTACATAATTTATTTAAAGCGTCTCATATGGTTATTAAGCTATATTCCAGAATTCAAAGACTGGAAAAAGCTATTTCTAAACTATGGAGAAATAAAAGACAGGACCACTAATGAGGCATAACTTAGAGTTTCTAAGACTTATCTCCTATATTAACATGTCTAAAATTTTAATATATTTTGTTCATATTCTGATGTCAGAAAAGCCAGTCTTGTATGAACTTCCATCAATATGTAAGATCAGGAAAGAGGAGGAAGAGGAGGAGAAGAAGAAGGGGAGGAGGAGGAGGAGGAGGAGGAAAGGAGGAGGTGGAGGAGGAGGAGGAGAAGGTGGGTGGGGCCAGGGTGGGTGTGGCCAGCTCAACATCACTTATTATTTATTTATTTATTTATTTATTTTATTCAATTTGTATACCGCCCTTCTCCTAGTGGACTCAGGGCGGTGCACAGCCAGAACTAAAACACATACCAATACAAAATTTAAAATTATTAAAAGAATTACATACTTTGGCCCAAATTTAAAACAATTCGAATTAAAACCCATTGACAGATTAAAAGCTAAAAAACTAAAAAACTAAAAAAAAATAAGGGGGGGGGTTCACGCCAGCTCTGCTTGATGGAAAAGAAAAGTTTTCAGGGCACGGCGAAAGACCTGGAGATCCGATATCCTTCTTATCTCCGGGGGCAAATCATTCCAGAGGGCGGGAGCTGCCACAGAGAAGGCCCTCCCCCGGGGGTCGCCAGCCGACATTGCCTGGCTGATGGCACCCTGAGGAGTCCCTCTCTGTGGGAGCGTACTGGTCGGTGGGAGGCTATCGGCGGCAGAAGGCGGTCCCGCAAATACCCAGGTCCTATGCCATGGAGCGCCATGAACCCCCAACTTGTGTTGTGGAGGCTCGAGCACTCTACCAGAAAAAAATGGGCTCTTAAGCTCCGTTTTCAGTTGTGATGGCCTCCTGTAACCCTCTGCCAGTGAAAATGGAGCTTGGGAGGGCTGCTCTGTTTTCTCTGGCAGAGGCACCATGGGCCGGTCCTTTGCTGTTTCCAGGACAGCCCTGTGGGTCAGTTCTAAGCATCCCATGGGCTGGATCTGGCCCCGGGTCTTGAGTTCGACACCCCTGTGTTAGGGTGTAAGTACATACTGTACATAGCATATCTATAGGTGTGTTATGTAAGTGTACAATTTTGAGAGCAGGCAATAGAATTTCATTTTTAATGTGTGTCAGAGTGCCCACGGGAGGGCGGGGGGAATGACACTAAAGGTTATCTTAAACACTCTAAGAACAGAATGCAAGATTGGACAGAACTCCTATGAGTTTTGGAAGGGGTCTTTTACTGAACTTAAAAGACTTAATTAGGTCATCATCCATATAGTTTTCCAAATTAAGTGGTATACCTGCTGTGTGCCATTATGCGCCTGGTGAGAGGAAAGGACTTGTGCCACTTCACTTGTGCCTTTTCACGACTGGCATTGAAAATGCAAAAATCTACCTTTGTCTGCTGCAAATCCTTTTGCAGTGGATTCAGTAACATTCTTTGTTTGCTTAATATATAGAAAGCTTGTGCTTTCCAAATGTACAATTCCATTTTCTTACATTTCAAAATAAATTGAAGCTATCTCCTACGGAGAACTGCCAACGTTCAGATTGTAATCCAAGAAAAAAGATGATACAGATGAGAACACTGTATCTGTCCACTTTTTCAAAGGACTTGTGTTTTTTCTCACAATCTGCATGATTAAAGCAGAAGAGAAAGTAAGATAGATTCATCTGTGGAAAAACAATTATGCAAATTTCTTAGGTTGTGTAATGTTTCATTTTCTTCAAATTCCATTCCACTATAATTGTACTACTTCCTGTAAACACATAGATATTGTCAAATAAGAACAAACTGTTATGACTGTCAGCAGAAAGTGTTTTAACTTTACTATGATAGAAACAAAGATTTATTTTACCTCAATACTGTGCCTGATCCCAAAGAGAAACAAAAAGTGGGCTCAATATATCTAGTACAAAAATGAGCGCAGCTAACAATTGCAGTATTTCAATTTGTATAAAGGTGTATGGATAGTGCTGGGATTCAGATGGTTCAGACCAGTTCCAGCAAACCGGTAGTTAAATTGCTGGCTGGCCCCGCCCCTTCCCGCCCTTTCCAGGAGTCCCCATGCACTCCATTTTGGCTCCCAAGAGGATGCAGAGAGGCCTACTAGGCCCAAAATGGGGCAAGGAGTAATGGCATGCCCCCTTGAGGGGCATTTTTGCTCCCAGGAGGCTGCAGAGGCCTTGTAGGCCTATAAGGGGACACGGGGGGGGTGCACCATGGGGCCCCCGCGGCCCATTTTTGCTCTATAGGGGGTGCAGGAGGCCAAGTGCTGCCTGTTAAACCCCTGGCCACACCCACCATGGACACGGCCACACAGCCGGTTATTAGGGAAGAGAACCGGTTGTTAAATTATTTGAATCACACCACTGTATATGGATAATTCCTGCTGTATAAATCAATGAAGAACTGAAGGGCTGAATTAAATTCAGCTACTAGTTCGTCTCGATACTAGTTTGCTGCTTGCGCGCATGTGCAGTGCACGCCATATGCATGCTTTTCGCACATGTGCACCACAGGCGCTACCATGAAGAAGGAGGATTAAGAAGCCTTTTCTAAGGTAAGTAGAACAGCAAGAGGGGGGGAACAGTTGTGCCATGCAATTTAGACTCGCTAGAAAGTAGGATTTCCTACTTTCTAGCGAATATCAATCGTGCAGCACAGCTGATTGTTGGAAATACCGGTTCGTCCGAACAAGTAGCATTTTTTTTACTACCGGCTCGCCCGAACCGGTAGCTCTTATTACTACTGGTTCTCCCAAACCGATCCAAACCGGTAGCATTTCACCCCTAGTTGAGGTTTAACCTAACTTCAGTGGTGGGTTGCCCCCAGTTCAGACCGGTTCGGAAGAACTGGTAGTAAAACTGGTGGGAGGCCCCGTCCAATGCCCCAGATGTCATCATCAGCAATCTGCGCATGTGCAGAATCAAGGCGCGCATGCGACCAAAGCGAGCCCATGCGCGATCCCATTGCGAACCGGTAGTAAAGGTAAGTAGAACCCATCCCTGCCTAACTTCCCAGATGAGTTTAAGAACTTCCCATTCGTTTAAGCACCAAATTACAGGGAGCCCAATTCACTTCAACTGTACAGTCAACATCTAAAGAACTGTGAAAGTAGTTCCAAGAACCCAAGGGGGCTTTAGACTTGTTTTTTTCAAAACAGTATCACACCATGTCACAAAATAAACTGCTTTTAAATAGGAGAAAAGGGGTTTGAAAAGCCATTCACAATATGCCATGGGAAATCAATTCAAGGGAAAGCAAGAATTCCACTGGGTAACACATTACCCATGCAGAAGCATCCTGGAACCTAGCTGACATATTTACCAAACCGAAAATTGCAAGCAGAAAAAAAAAACGGAGATGCATAGTGGAAAATCTCCTGGCCCATGCAAGTCAAAAATTCAAGGTATTCCGGTGACAATATGTATAGGTATCCCAACAGGTCTATGTTTCAACTTTTCTTCCTTTACACTTTATTAACAGCAACGTTTCAGTCTGACTCGGCACTTTTCACATTACCTATAAATTTATTCTCAGGAGAAAAAAATAGCATTTGCTTAAGAGCTTAACAAGAGAAAATGAAATGAAAGATTCCACCAGGCCAGGGGTGGGTTCTAAATTTTTTTACTACCGGTTCTGTGGGTGTGGCTTATTTTGTGGGTGTAGTTTGATGGTCATGTGACAATTCTTTAGGATTTAGCAGAGGTACTGGTCTACCAGGCTTTTAACTGCTTGCAGAGCTGTACCGGTCTACCCATTTGTTCTTGGAGCATTCCGGTCTACCCATTTGTTTTTGGAGGCACCGGTCTACCACCACGCTACCTTTTAACACTGATCAGCTGTAGGGCGGCCCTTTGAAGCCCCGCGGCAAGAGTTTAAACAGTTTTTTTTCCTTCTGGCTGATCAGCTGGGACTCGGGAGGCAGCGAATAGATTGGGGGCAGGGCCAAATAAAAGGTAAGAATAACGCGGGGGGTGGGAGGGCCCAGCTCCCGAACAAAGAGAACCAGTTCGGTGATGTCATATTGTCACCGCTAGCGGTTCGGCCGAACCGGGCCAAACTGGGAGGAACCCACCACTGTACAGGTTGATTAACCATACTCAATTGAATAAACCACAATGAGCTGGCTTCGCATTTAAATTCGGCTATAAACCATGGCTTGCAAACTATAATGGCATTATGCTGCACCAAAATTAATCAAACTTGTGTAAGCATATGCTGTCTCTGTAATATTGTTTGAGTCTTCCTTCCTTAAGATATCTGAACTATTTGATTGTATTTTTACACAGGTATTTCTGAAGTGATTTCTTTCACTGTTCTCATAGTATGAGAAACTCTCAGTGGTGCAAGAACTATAGGTAAGTTGGTGCAACTTTGTTTTTTAAACGAAGTTCCACAATTTACTACTTAAGTTTAATGCTTGGTAGAGCCTGCTTGGGTTAGTACAAGCGGTCCTCAACATATGACCACAATTGACCTTTCAATTTATGTTGCTAAGTGAGACATTTCTTAAGTGAGCTTTGTCCCATTTTATGACTTTCCTCGCCGCATTTGTTAAGCGAATCAGTGCCGTGGTGAAGTGCGAAAACATGGTTGTTTCGTGAATCTGGCTTCCCCATTGACTTTGCTTGTCAGAATGTCGCAAAAGGGGATTACGTCAGGATACTACAAACCGTCATAAATATGAGACAGTTGCCAAGTGTCTAAATTTTGATCACGTGATCATGGGGAAGCTGCAACGGTCGTAAGTGTGAAAAATGGTCATAAGTCCCTTTTTTCAGTGCTGTTGTAACTTTGAGTCACTCAACTTTGAGTCACTCAACAAACCATTGTAAGTCAAGGACTACCTGTAATAGAATTTATGTAGATTTTTTTTGCTGGCAATATATGGCCTTCTAATTTAACTTCTAAGTCACACATGTACTATTGGGAGCTTTATATTCTTTTTAATAATTCTTCTATAAAGCTTTCCAAACAAGATCTCATCTACACATCGCTCCAGGCATTATCTGTCTTTCCTTAACCTAATTAAAAGAAATCACTCAATGATACCGAATCAGAATAAAAATTGGTGGCATTTTATGTGTTTAGCAAATATTTGGGCTGTTGTTTGTAGCCTAGATTTATCCTCTTTTTCCACCCTACCCTAATTTAATGCACAATATTTGTTTCTCTTTTGTGCCGGTTAAAATTCTACGCCTGCCATACTAATTCTAGATTTCCTTCATTCTGAAGGTTACTTATTCTTCTACATTTCTTTTAAATGATTTCTATCTCAGTGATTCTGATTTAGGACACACCAGCATAAATGGTCTCTCTTATAAATGGGTTCGTATATTTTCATTTAATGCTTGAAAAGCTTAGTAACTGGGATTGGTTATGTTTCTTTCTATAAAACATTATACCTTCTTTCTAGCATAATCTCTTCCTTTTGCAGAGCTGAAAGCAAGAAAGGAAAACCGTAAATACTTTTGCATTCTGACATTGCAAAGGTTGGCTAGTTGATTATATCAATAGAATTGCATTTTTTCAAGCATTCCATACCAGTCTAAGGACTAGTCTAGTTGATTTTACTCACAGCAGAGTTTTGCAAAGCAGTCAAAGCAGTGGTGAAATACAATTTTTTTTACTATCGGCTCTGTGGGCGTGGCTTGGTGGGAGTGGTGTGGCTTGGTGGGCATGGCAGGGGAAGGATACTGCAAAATCTCCATTCCCTCCCCACTCTGGGGCTAGCCAGAGGAGGTTTAGTTTAGTTTAGTTTAGTTTATTTGATTTGTATACCGCCCTACTCCCGAAGGACTCAGGGCGGTGAACAGCCAACAATAAAATACATAAATACACAAAATTTAAAAAACCCGATAAAATCAAATTAAACTTTTTGGCCCAGACAAATTAAAATACCCCAATAATTTAAAAACAGATTAAAATTTACATATTTAAAAAGGGAAGAGATCAGGCCAAGCCCGCTTGATGGAATAAAAAGGTCTTCACAGCACGGCGGAAGGAGCGCAGATCCAGGATCCTCCATATCTCCGGGGGGAGCTCATTCCAGATGGTAGGTGCCCCCACAGAGAAGGCTCTCCCCCTAGGGGCCGCCAGTCGACACTGTTTGGCTGACGGCACCCGGAGGAGTCCCTCTCTATGAGAGCGTACTGGCCGGTGGGAGGCTATTGGTGGTAGTAGGCGGTCCCGTAAATAACCAGGCCCTAAGCCATGGAGCGCTTTAAAGGTGGTAACCAAAACCTTGAAGCGCACCCGGAAGACCACCGGGAGCCAGTGCAGCTCGCGCAGGAGAGGTGTTACATGGGAGCGCCATGTCGCTCCCATTACCACCCGCGCGGCCGCACTCTGCGCCAGTTGGAGCCTCCGGGTGCTCCTCAAGGGGAGCCCCATGTAGAGAGCATTACAATAGTCCAGGCGGGAGGTGACGAGGGCATGAGTGACCGTGCGTAACGAGTCCCGATCCAGAAAGGGACGCAACTGGCGAATCAGGCGGACCTGATAAAAAATCCTCCCGGTCACGGCCGTCAAGTGCTCTTCTAAAGACAGCCGTGAATCCAGGAGGACGCCCAAGTTGCGAGCCCTCTCCGTGGGGGCCAATGATTCGCCCCCAATAGTCAGTGATGGCGTCAACTGGCTATATCGGGACGTCGGAAACCACAGCCACTTGGTCTTGGATGGGTTGAGCCTGAGCCTGTTCCTCCCCATCCAGATCCGTACGGCCTCCAGGCACCGGGACATCACTTCAAGGGCATCGTTGGGGTGATCCGGGGTGGAGATGTACAGCTGGGTGTCATCAGCGTACTGATGGTACTCCACCCCAAAACCACGGATGATCTCGCCCAGCGGCTTCACATAAATGTTGAACAGGAGAGGTGAGAGGACCGACCCTTGCGGCACACCACATATGAGGGGGCTCGGGGTCGACCTCTGTCCCCCTGTCAACACAGATTGCGACCGGTCAGAGAGAAAGGAGGAGAACCACCGCAACACAGTGTCTCCCACCCCTAACTCTTCCAACCAGTGCAGCATGATACCATGGTCGATGGTATCAAAAGCCACTGAGAGATCTAACAGGACCAGGACAGAGGAGCACCCCCTGTCCCGAGCCCTCCAGAGATCATCAACCAATGCGACCAATGCCGTTTCCGTGCTGTACCCGGGCCTGAAGCCCGACTGGAACGGATCCAGATACGTCGTTTCATCCAGGTGCTGGGGGAGCTGTTGCGCAACCACACTCTCAACAACCTTCGCCACAAAACCAAGGTTGGAGACCGGACGATAATTTACCAACATTGCCGGGTCCAGGGAAGGCTTCTTGAGGAGAGGCCTCACCACCGCCTCTTTCAAGGCGGCAGGAAAGACACCCTCACCCAGCGAAGCATTTATAATCCCCTGGAACCAGCCTCGTGTCACCTCCCGAGAAGCCAGCACTAACCAGGAGGGACACGGGTCCAATAAACAAGTGGTCGCATTCAGTCTACCCAGAATCCTGAGGTATTTGCCGGTTCTCCGAACTACTCAAAATTTCCGCTGACAGTTCTCTGAACTGCTCAAGATTTCTGCTACCGGTTCTCCAGAACCTGTCAGAACCTGCTGGATTTCACCCCTGAGTCAAAGGGGATCTTGCTAAAGTACAAGAAATCAGCATCTTGCAACATTGAGATGCTATTCCAAAGACTTTATGTGCTTGAGGACTTTCCAAGCTGTACATGGATAAGATGACCAACTTTTTTACAATGAGAAGGACACAAATAAATTGAAGAAAAAACATATCGTAAATAAAAGAAACATTTTATTCATTGCAACAATGAGTCTAATGCATGCGTGTGTGCCATGTCGTGTTTTGGTAAGAAGTAAACAAAGCCACTTGCGCGCGGCGTACTCTTGCGCACGGCACACTCTCTTAAAACAATTCTCCTGTGTGGAGCGCATGTGTCTCATAATCACGTCTTGCCGCACTGTACCGAGCCTTGACAAATCATCATGTCAAATACAAATATGTCACATCACACGCAACGGATCAGATTGGATCAGCACTGATCGAATACAGAGATTTACAGATTAGTCTTCAAATATCAAAAAGGAGGACACTTTTTGAGAGAGGACAGAACTTACAAAAGAAAGGCTGTCATCCTTCAAGTTTCAAGTTATGAAAATATGTATATGTCTTGAATTATTTGTCTTTTTTAAGATAAGAAAGAAATATAAATTGTCTTCTTTAAATTGCTGTGATGCAGACTCTTACAACTAGAAGAATGTCCTCTAAAGCAGGGGTTGGCAACCTTAAACACTCAAAGAGCCACAAAGTTCCTAACCGGAAGCCCCCCATTCAATTCTGGAGCTGAGCAGAAGTCCAATTCCCTCACCATAGAGTCTCCTCTTAGCACAGTGTCCTTTTTCTTCTACTTGCCCTAACCAAACTTGCTGCTTTTGTCCAAATGTGTTGTGGCTCCGTCCTCTGAGCCTATCTTATTGGAGGGAGAAGGCTCCGAACATGAAGGAGAGGAGTCGGCCAGGCCTCCCTCTATCAATTGTGGAGCCGACCAGCAACAGGGAGCCGCAGCAGAGGATGAAAGAGCCACATGCATCTCCACAGCCACGGGTTTTTTTTTTTGTTTTTTTTTTAAATTTGATTTATATGCCGCCCTTCTCCGGAGACTCAGGGCGGCTTACAATGCGTTAAGCAATAGCCTTCATTCTTTTGTATATTTAATACAAAGTCAGCTTATTGCCCCCACAAACTGGGTCCTCATTTCACCTACCTTAGAAAGGATGGAAGGCTGAGTCAACCTTGAGCCTTAGAGAGATTCGAACCACCAGAAATTGCAGGCAGCTGTGTTAATAACAGGGTACACTAAACCACTGTACTATCAAGGCTCTTGTTGACCCCTGCTCTAAAGCAATGTTTTTACACCTTTGATAGTGAGATGGGTAGCATATATAAATTTAATAAATGCACTCATTGGCAATTTGAAAATGGGTGTACTTGCCAGCGAGGGAATCCTGGGAGTTGAAGTCCATCCAAAATTAACATCCAATGTTAAGAAGCACTGCTCTAGACCTTCCCATCTGTATTTTGGACAATGTTGCTAGTAGGTAGCTGGAATCTAATCTTAAATAACATGCTTTGCTAGTAACCATAGCGTTACTAATTTAACTCCAGTTTTATAGAGCATGCTTAAGTTCCTTTGCTATTAAGTTAATACTATTTTCCTTTGAAAAGGCTTATCTATTTTTTTTAATGCATCATATAGAAAAGAGCTGTTTCTTTCCACGCAACACATGTGTGCAACCTGGTTTTGTGTGTGTTGTTTTGTTTTTTGTAAAACATTAACATTTAACTGAACTAATCAAAACGTTGTGTTTTATTTTTATATTGTATATTTTATGCATTGTATGAATTTTATTGTAAGCTCTCTCGAGTTTAAACAGGGCAGATAAATAAATCTAACAAATCAATAAATAAAATGGCTAAAATCCAGCCTGGACATCTTTTATCTTTTGCCTGTTATTTTCAATGACAGTTTCCTTCTCCCATTGAATTAAAGAAAACTTAATCAGACCAATTAAAATTAGATGACAAATTAGTTGGGCACCTAATTTTCAACTATATAAGAATTCCTTCTGGAGGGCTGATGTACAGCTGTTGCCTATAACAGTCTTGAAGCAAATTGGACAATGAAGTGTATGTACTAACATGACCAGAGATGGACCTCTGTTCATTCCAGCCAGCCTTTTGACAAGAATATATGAGAATCAAACTCTTTACTGCACAACCCAGTTAAATTTGTATCCTTTTACCACAAACTTCCTCTTAATTTTTGGGTGGGTGGGTACAGTGGTGGGTTTCAATTTCTTTTACTACCGGTTCTATGGACGTGGCTTGGTGGGCGTGTCATTGCTTGGTGGGCGTGGCATGGTGGGTGTGGCAGAGGAAGGATACTGTAAAATCTCTATTCCCACCCCACTCCAGGAAAAGGATACTGCAAAATCCCCATTTCCTCCCGATCAGCTGGGACTTGGGAGGCAGAGAATAGATGGGGGCGGGACCAGTCAGAATTTTTACTACCGGTTTTCCGAACTACTCAAAATTTCTGCTACCGGTTCTCCAGAACTGATCAGAACCTGCTGAAACCCACTTCTGAGTGGGTGGATGAAAAACACACAGAATAAGCTAATCTTTGCACTGTCGACACCATTGATGAACAACTGACAGCACAGACTGTGCCAGTGGACATAATTCTCCACCTATGGAATGTGTTTCTGTGATGGGGGGCCTTTTGTAAGAGTTGCTGTACAGGTAAAGGTGAGAAGACTATGGTAACATACCTTACAAATCTGATCCAAAGGGCTCCATGCTAAATCCTGCCATGAAGGCCTTGGTCAAGATATTCAAATGCAATAATATGTTTAAACCTACAAAGATCAGGATCATGTAAGCCATGGTATCCAGGGGTGGGCTTCAAAAATTTAAGCAAAGGGTTCTCTGCCCGGTTGGTGGGTGGGCATGGCCATGGTGGGCGTGAAATTTTGAGTAGTTCGGAGAACTGGTAAATACCATCTCTGACTGGCCCCACCCCCAATTTCTTCACTGCTATAGATCCTGGAAATACAATCTTACACCACTAGAATGAGAAGGAAAAGAGGGTGATGGGTCTTTCATACTGATCTAACAAAAGACATTAGAATTAGGAGTAGGCTTCTTTTGCCGCTTACTTTACTAGAACTTTTAGAGACCTAACTTCAGTGAATCAACAAGAATTACGACATACACAAGCAGTTCAACGTAACCCAATGAAAATACAATACCACTGGCATGCTTAATCAACTAATAATAGTAACCTAATATGCCATAGAGGGAAATCTTAGGATGTTTGACAGCTGTTGATTCAAGAAAGTTTAAAAGAAATTTTTATAGGGGAAAAAATGATGCAATCTTCAGCAGAGTATATCAGCAAGTAGGAAATATCTGCAGAAAGGAAGCCAGAAAAGCAAAAATTCGAAAGAGATTGTGAAGGGAGGGAAGCTGAAAAATAAAATTAGGTGTTTTTGACTGTCAGGAGAAGAAACTAGAACAGAAATGGATCTAAGCAGAACATGTGATCCTAGGAGAAAACTTAGCTAGAGAGTACTTAGATACTATGAATTATTTTTAGTCTTGAACACAAGATCAATTATACCTGACAGCCTTGAAAGAGCTGGAAATGTCATCTTGGAAGTCCTTTTTGTAATCCCCGTGAAATCATGGAAAGTAGACATAGTGCCCAAGGACAAAAGGGAGAAAATGTTATTATAAGGGGAAGGATCCAACTAACTACAAACCAAGAAGTTCAATGTGCTAGGCAACATCTGGAGCAGACCATCTTAAGTAACAATAGCAATAGCACTTAGCCCTTCACAGTGCTTTCCAGCCCTCTCTAAGCGGTTTACAGAGTCAGCCTATTGCCCCCAACAATCTGCATCTTCATTTTACTAATCTCGGAAGGATGGAAGGCTGAGTCGGCCTTGAGCCTGGTGAGGTTCAAACTGCCAAATTGCAGGCAGCCGGCAGTCAGCAGAAGTAGCCTGCAGTACTACACTCTAACCACTGCACCATCACAGTTCTTACATTAAAAAAAAATGCATTATGTGAGAGGATGGTTTCAACAATAAAAGAACATGCCAAACCATACTGGTCCTCTTCTTTGATAAAGTTTATCATAGGAATGCAGTGCTCTTTAACTTTAGCAAAACATTTAACAGAACCTCCTATGTCCGTGATGGCGAACCTATGGCATATGTGGCGGAAGTGGTACACAGAGCCATCTCTCCGGGCACGCAAGCTGTCGCCCGCTGCTCTTCCGGGTTCCAGTGGGCCGGCCAGTTGGTCTTCATGCACAGGAGTGCTGGAAATCAGAAAAGCAGCCGCCCGGTGTGCATACATGTGCCGGGCAGCTGCTCTTCCAGTTTCCAGCGTGTGCATGGAACTACTAACTAGCTATTCTCATGGCTAACTACTCATGCTTAAGTGAGCATCTAACAATGGTTCTGCATCTAGTTGGAAGGCAATGTCAAATACTGTTTCAAGTTGATTTAAAAATGATGTGGAGGATGGGTTTGAAAATATGATTATCAAATTTTCAGAAACCCAAAGGTAAGAGAAATATCAAAACTCTTATTGCACAGTATCAGGATTCAAGATGATTTGAATAACTGGAACAGCGAGCCAAAACCAACAAATTAAATTTCATGAGGGAAAAATGTGGATTTGGATAGGAAAAATAAATCAAAGGCATTAATGTAACATAAGGGAGATCATATCTGGCAGAAGCATTTGGATTTAGGTATCTTGATGGATCAAATATTGATTATGAATGTAATGGGCTTCCTTGAGGAAGAGGAGCCACAGCAAGAGAGATAAGAGAAACCTAAGTCCAAAGAAAGAGTACAATTTGAGAAAGTGTTTCAGATTGGACCCTCCCTAGTTTTTAGGATAAAGATGGAGGTATATCAGTGGTGGGTTGCTACCGGTTCATCCCAGATTGGGTGAACTGGTAGTGGCAGGAGGCTCTACCCACCCGCCACACGCGAGTGCACCCACCGGTAGCGATGGGTTTTGAAACCTGCCCCTGGGGTACATATTAAAAGCTGCAAGATTCTGTTATTGTAACCCTATAATAAAAGTAGCTTTAATAAAGTCACCCAAGAGATGCTGTTGCTGTTCTCTTGGAGAGCATAGAGCCTGTGGGCAGCAGACTTTGGCTGAATCCTGGTAAGACCAAGTGGCTTTGGGTGCATGGAGTTCTGGAGAGTTGCACCATCCCAGATGTACCCAGTGCATAATTTGGGAGTTCTCATGAACTCATGACTCCTGCTTGATGAGCAGATGGCAATTGTAGCTAGGAGTGACTTTGGGTCGACCACCTTTCCTGGATAGCTAGTTCCTGTGCCCAGTCACTCAACCCCTAGTTTTGTCATGGTTGGAATATTCCAATGTGTTCTACTTGAAAAGTATCTGGAAGCTTTGGCTGACACAGAACACAGTCATGTAGGCAGTTCTTGGGGCACCTAGGGTGGCCAACATTACACCAATGTTCTGTAAGCTGCATGATTGCAAGTTTGCTTCCAGGTCCAAATTCAAGGTGTTGGTTATCACTTTTAAAGCCCTTCATGGCATGGGTACAATGCCAGTTATTTGAGAAACTGCCTCATCCCAATAGGATTACCTCACCTAGCCCATATTGGCAGAAGAGGAATGCTGCAGACCCCATCATTCAATGAATTTCAGCTGGTGGAGTCCACGAGAGGAGCCTTTTCTTCCATGGTGCTCTGGAAAATTGTGCCCTTCCAAGGTGTGATCTGCACCCATCATCTTGGCCTCCTGAAAGACCTGGCTTTGCCAACTGACCTGGGCCCCAAAGGGAAGAGATATCCTGGAGGTAGTTATTGGATTAGACCCCTTTCACAGGGGTCGCCTAAGACCATCGGAAAACACATATTTTCAAAGGTTTTAGGAATAATTTTATGATTGGGCGTCACCACAACATAAGGAACTGTATTAAAGGGTCGCAGCATTAGGAAGGTTGAGAACCACTGGATTAGACAGACCCCCAGCTCCTCCCCATGTGCATTTTTCTCCCTTCGCCTCCATCTTGGTCAATTGAATTTTTAACTGAGTTTTAAATGTATGGTCTTTATTTATGGTTTTAAAGTTTTCTATGGTATTTTTATTCCATGACTGTAAGTTGGCTAGTGTGTGCCTTGGCAAAATGGGCAGCATAGAAGTTAAACAAACAAACAAAAAATATTCATGACTTTGGTGTTCAAGTCTGGTCTATCTTGTAGGGCTGACACTGACCTAACAGTTCAAACCAAGCAAATGCAATCTTATGCTGCAACAATAGTAGTATCTACTACTAACAGTAGTAGTAGTAGTAGTAGTAGTAGTAGTAGTAGAATAAACCACCACCATGAGCAAAAGAGCCTTGGTAGTACAGTGGTTTAAAGCACCCTGTTATTAACACAGCTGCCTGCAATTACTGCAGGTTCAAATCTTACCAGGCTCAAGGTTGACTCAGCCTTCCATCCTTTCTAAGTAGGTTAAATTAGGACCCAGTTTGTGGGGGCAATAAGCTGACTTTGTATAAATATACAAAAGTATGAAGGCTATTGCTTAACGCATTGTAAGCCGCCCTGAGTCTCCGGAGAAGGGCGGCATATAAATCAAATTAAAAAAAAACCAAAAAAACCCCCATGATTTAGTACAAAATATCATTACATGCAGTGGTGGGATTCAGCCGGTTCTCTTTAGATCAGGCAATCGGTTCTCTCTAGATCAGGCTCTGAGGTAAGCCAGTGTGGGGCACATGGAACAGCTCCAACATTCACCCGTGTTGCCTTGTGGCCACGGCACCATAAGCAATCAGATGGAATGGGTGGCCAGCCAGCTGTGTAGGCTCTTAAGTAGTGCTTATTTTGGGGGTAGGGCTTATATTAGGAGCACGCATAAAAACATGCTAGGGTTTAATTTCATAATAGGTCTTATTTTCAGAGAAACAAGAGGGTATGTATGCTGCCACCATCCAAAACAATTTTCAGTAGCTCTCTGTGCAGACACATATGACCAAGTTGCCATGAAAAACATTAGGATTAGTTATCCTGGTTGCCCTAGAAGGAAAAGGTGCAGCATCCTAAATCCTGCCCTTTTCCTCCTGCAGTTGAACAGACAAGCATAGCTTTTTGTTTCAACATTGAACTCTCTTACCTACCAAGGCAATAATTCAATAAAAGGTAAAAAATTTTGCTCAGCTGAAAGAGACACAGTCACCTTGAGGCACTGATTAGCCCGTGAAAGAAAGAGGAAAAGAAAAAAAAAAAGAGAGAGAGAGGATTTAGCTGAGAATAATACAAGCATTCTACAATGTAATAAAGGTGAGCTCTGCAAATGAAGGCACACAGCAGTATTCTGGTGGTTGCTATTGGCAACTGCTCCAATATCATGCTATAGATTTCATATTAATCTGTTCTACTTGGCCCCAGGTGATTCAGAGCATTGTTTAAGATGCTTATTTGTTGCATGCTTAGCATTTAACATTGCTTATCCTTCTGAAATTAGCCTCCAAAAATTACCCTCAAATGTTTTTAGTATTCATTCCTCAGAAGCCTCAATAC
The DNA here is from genome assembly GCF_059756535.1 of Pantherophis guttatus. Classification (NCBI taxonomy): domain Eukaryota; kingdom Metazoa; phylum Chordata; class Lepidosauria; order Squamata; family Colubridae; genus Pantherophis; species Pantherophis guttatus. Next base: position 16,815,159 of record NC_142070.1, on the reverse strand, counting down.
AATATTGTTGCAAATCCCTGTTTCCCCAAAGCAATGATAAATTCCAAAACAATACTATACTGGATTTAGGATGAGGATTGGATACTTGAAGCAAGTATTTACAAATATACCTTACTCACGAACATGCAAGGAGGTACCTGTAGGAATGATGGCATTGCTACACACCTTGTATACTGCATCAGATTCACATAGAGAGAAAAAAATGAAGCCATATGATAGCAATAGCACTTAGATTTATATGCTGCTTCACAGTGCTTTACAGCATTCTTTAAGCAGGTTACAGAGTCAGCATATTGCCCCCAACAATCTGGATCCTCAATTTACTGACTTTAGAAGGATGGAAGACTGAATCAACCTTGAGCCAGTCAGGATTGAACTCCAGGCTGTGGGCAGAGTTAACCTGCAAAATTGCATTGTAACCACTGCACCACCACAGCTCCTGAAAAGCTCTCCTTTTGATCCTCTAGGCTTGTACTTATGACAGTTGACTTAGGAATTCTCAAGGGTTAGAATCCGGGTGGGGGGGGGGGTTTAAAAATTTTAGCAAGGGGTTCTCTACCTGGTTGCTGGGTGGGCGTGGCCATGGTGGGCATGGCCTAGTCGGCCTTCTGCACCACGGTGGGGGGTGGCATTTCCCTGGGCTCCGGAGGCTTTCCTCAAGCCTCCGGGAGGGCAAAAACTGTCTCCCCAGGCTCCGGAGGCCCTCTGGAGTCTGGAAATAGGCTCGTTTCCGGCCTTCCCGAACTTCAAGTAGGCCCATTTTTTGCCCTCTCCGAGCCTCCACGCTTGCCCTGTGGTTACCTGTATCCAAAAAGGGCCATGTGGGGACTCCTGGAATGGGTGGGCGGGGCGGGGCCAGCCAGGAGTGGGATTCGGGGGTTCTCCGAGCTACACAGAATCTTAACTAGAGGTTCTCCTGAACCTCTGCAAACCCCCAGCAGCCCAGCTCTGGTTAGAATGCATGCATTGGGAAGTTACCAAAGTTGGAAGAGATTTATCACTAACACAGTGATAAATGTCTTCTGGGAAAGACAGCATTCAGCTATATAGGGCCATATTTCTGACCAGTTATGCTCAGAAACATGGTAGAAACAAAATACTCAGATTGGTTCCCATCAAAGTTCCATGTGCCTTCACTTAAATCCCCCTCCTTCGCCTCAGTTTATTCTCATAACAGACTTGTGACTTGAATGACTGACCCTTAAATATTCAATGAACTCCCCTAAACTCTGCTGAAGATGTTACCTAGCCTGGTAAAGAAATGTTCCGAAACCATCCCACAAGCTTGGAGAATGAACCTTCACCCTCATCCTACATCCAAGGTACAGATATTTACCACTATTGCAATTCAACGAGCTACCAAGCAATAGAAGAGAATATCTGAAGTTCAGTGTTGAACTATGGAGTCCTTGGTACTCTCTGAGCTTGCTTGCTTGTTTGCTTGCAAGCATTTCATTACCCAGCTAGATAACATCAGTGCTAGATGATTATGCTCGGGATAGATTAGAATCATTAGAACATCATACTGCTAGAACTACAATTAGCCTAACATGCTAAACATACCACAGTCCACAAGCATGCTACTTCAGGCAGGACCTGGTTATCCTTGTCCTAATTTTGGATCACTATAACCATAGCCAAAGGTATCCATTTTCTGCTGTTCTCAATATCAAACCTCTGAGTAAGGACCTGCAGATCCCATCAACCAAAGACGTTGGCTGACAAGACACTAGAAGATGGTCCTTTTCTGCAGTAGTCCCTGCTTTGTGAAATATTTACTTACTTACTTATTTATAAAATGAGTGCAGGTGGATAATAAGATCACCAGTCACCTCCTGACTCTGCTTAGCCCCACATGAAATAGAACAAGATAAATAACATAGTAGAGTCACGTGAGTGGAAGAAGGGAGTTCTATCTATGTATGAATGGGGGGGGGGGGGGAAACCCACCCAGAAATGTTTCAAGAGAGTCAGAACCTATATTTTTATTGTTGGGGTCCACATCATTTATTAGCATCTGGCTCTATACTTTGCATCTCCATGTAACTCTTGGTAACAAAAACAGAATTGTCCACTTTTGTAATGCTGAATTCATAAGGAGAGACTGATCCCTTTTGTCCTCTCTGACCATATAGACATACACATACACATACACATGCGCACACACACACACACACACACAGACAGACAGACACAGAGAGAGAGGCAGAGAAAGAAACAGAGAGAGAAAGACAGAGACACACAGAGAGAGAAACAGAGAGAGAGAGAGAAACACACACACTGAGAGAGACAGAAAGAGAGAGAGGGGGGAGAGAGGGAGGGAGGGAGGGAGGGAGAGAGAGAGAGAAAAAAATATCCTGCTTTAAACGTAATAATGTCTGGGAAACCCAGGGCCGGATTTAGATGAAAAGAGGCCCTAGGCTATTCCACTTATGAGGCCCTTTCACCTATAGTGAAAGTGTAATTTTAATTTTGCTAACAATTTGAATGTAGGCCCCTCTTGATCTTGAGGCCCTAGGCTGAAGCCTACTTAGCCTATAGGAAAATCCGGCCCTGGGGAAACCCCAGAACTGAATGAATGACTATATAGTATTCCGAAAAAGCAAAAAGCATGACAGGAGGTTTCCATAGATGAAGCTGTTCTGGAAATCATATTAATTTAACTTTATGCACTTTGAAACTCTTAGATTAGATAAATTTCTGGAGTGCTGGACTTCCAACAGCTTTATATTTTTTTAATGCATTTCGCAGCCTCCATTTACAAACCAGTTAGAAAGAGCTATCCTTAAAAGCAGATGAATTTGCCTTTACCTGCTACAATCTTAGGATTTTTTAAAAAATACTTTGTTCCTACAAAAAGTCTTAAACTTGAACGAAATCATTAGCCAGCATGATCAGGCAAAAACATCTGTATCATAAACTACTGTACAACATTGTTTACAATCTCTTGACAAAAGTACACTTTACTTGTGAACAACAATACTTCTATTCTATTGAGGCAAACATTTGAGGGTATAGCTATAGTTGTCAGGTTTTATACTAAGGAGGAAAGTTAATCCCTTATCTTCTTCCTTTGCCAGTGTGAGTCAGTAAGACTTTTGAAAATCATAGGATCCCCCTACCATAAGATTGCATCAAGCTAAATTTACAATATGTACATTTTCTTATCTTGTACAATGTGTTTTCTTTTGCAAATCATAGAAACGAACCCTGGAATATTGCCCATTGACCATTGGGAAATGAACCAAATCATTTGGCTTTAAAGGGCTCACCATGAAGAGCTCAAACTTATTTTTAAACCTGCCTTCACCAGATTTAAGGTTTGTAATTCAAATTATATTCAAAATTGACTTAAATCAGCTCTATGGAGATTCTCAATCATCCAGGTCATGGTTGACCCAAAAGTGCTTTTCCAACTAGACTTTCTTGGGTTTTTTTCCCCCCTTTGAAAACATTTTGCTTCTCATTCAAGAAGCGAAATGCTTTTCAAAGAAAAAAACCAGCTGCCTTTTGGAAAAGCACCATTGGGACAACTTAAGTCAGGGTATCACCAAGAAACGGCAAAAATAAAATGCTATAAAAAAGAAAAGGGAAGGAAAGCCATACTTTACCTTCCCTCCTTCTTATAGTTCAGTGAATTGGGGTAAAGCCTGAATTGTTTCAGAATAGGAATAGGAATAGGAATAGGAATAGGAATAGGAATAGAATAGAATAGAATAGAATAGAATAGAATAGAATAGAATAGAATAGAATAGAATAGAATAGAATAGAATAGAATAGAATAGAATAACAGAGTTGGAAGGGACCTTGGAGGTCTTCTAACCTAACCCCCTGCTTAGGCAGGAAACCCTACACCACTTCAGACAAATGATTATCCAACCTCTTCTTAAAAACTTCCAGTGTTGGAGCTTTCACAACTTCTGGAGGCAAGTTGTTCCTCTGATCAATTGTTCTAACTGTCAGGAAATTTCTCCTTAGTTCTAAGTTGCTTCTCTCCTTGATTAGTTTCCACCCATTGCTTCTTTTCCTACCCTCAGGTGCTTTGGAGAATAGCTTGATTCCCTCTTCTTTGTGGCAGCCCCCGAGATATTGGAACACTGCTGTTATGTCACCCCTAGTCCTTCTTTTCATTACACTAGACATAATATTTTGCTTCCCAGAAATTAAAGAATGCTTCAACTCTCTATGTCTAATTAGTCGTTTTTGCATGTTTCTATCAAGGTCATTGTCAGGTGTGAAAAATCAGGTCCACAGTGAAGGTCCAATTAAACTGATTTATTCCTAATCACACCTATGAATAGGAAATCTTCTCAACTAACAATTAGCACCTGCTTGGGATTAGATAAGGGTCAATAGAATTCAAGGAGGTTTGGATTTACTTTACTTGTGGCTACATAGGAATTCTAGATTGATCCCTCTTTTAACTCTGCTCCAGATTCTGCCACTCCTTCTCTTGCCGTCAGCTCCCTTATTCTCTACATCTCAGGACTCTCTGCCTAGCTCATAAACTGTCAATACCAACATGATTATTTTTATTTATTAAATCTATATGCTGCCCATGTCAGTGTTGAGTGACTTTATAAATTCACTTCACTTATTTTTCTGGGCATAAACTCAATAAAGTTTTTTCAAAAAAAAAAGAAAGAAAGAAAGAAAGAAAGAAAGAAGAAAGAAAGAAAGAAAGAAAGAAAGAAAGAGAGAAAGAAAGAAAGAAAGAAAGAAAGAAAGAAAGAAAGAAAGAAAGAAAGAAATTGTTGTTTAAATTTCCCTGAAGGGTGGAAGAGCTTATCTGTTGGTGGGTTTCTTCCTATTCAAGGGTGAACCAAGAATATGACTGCCGTAAGACCTTATCCCTGTACAATTACCTAAATTGAAATACTCTCACTAATGACATCAATAGACTAGATTGTCCCTTTCAATTGTATCCTTCTAATATTCCAAGAGTAGACATACCATAAATTTGTACAAAGGCACACACATAGAAGCTTATTCCAACATTTCCTGTAACTGACTACTTAGAAATAAGGGGAATGGCACTGATTCAATAAAATGCTTCACTTGAGACTTCATGGATGAGAAGAGCCCCTTGAAGATCTGCATAATCAAAACAACTATGTAAATCTATGTACATCTCCACTTTAGAAAGTGGGGGGAGTTAGTCCTAAATTTTAGCTCATTTATTGGAGTCTCTGTATCAGCATGGGTCGGGGTCGGAGTCGGTATCACCAGGGGTCGGCAACCTTAAACACTCAAAGAGCTACAAATGTCCTAACCGGAAGCCCCCTGTTCAATTCTGGAGGCAACCGGAAGTCCAGTTCCTCCACCAAGAGTCTCCTCCTAGAGTGGAGTCCTTTTTCCTCTACCTGTCCTAACTGAAAGCCCTATCAATTTTGGAGCCAACTGGAAACAGGGAGCCACAGCAGAGGGATGAAAGAGCCACATGCAGCTCCAGAGCTGCGGGTTGCTGACCCCGGGTATAGACTCTGATGTAAGTGTATCATTATTATTAAAACATTTCATTCAGAAAATTCCTTTTCCTAAAAAGCAACAGGTAAAGTCCATAGACAATTGATCTAGATGCCATTAAATAGTTTAAAACAGTACATAGATGGTTTCAGCAATATGGAATAATCCTGTACATGAAAAGGGACGTTTTGAAAAGATGCACCCGCTGGATTGGAGGTAATTAATTTTGAACTTCTGCAATAGTTAATGTTCTTTTTGACCACAGAGAAGACATGAAATTAAAAAAAAAATTGCAATTGCTGCATTTCTCATTCTGTTAAAGGTCAGGAAGAGAAGTTCAGGGAAAGCTACCATGTAATTAGATAAAGCTGAAAATGCATTTCGGAGGAAATGATTTAAATCAGTCTTCCCAATCTGGATGCCCTTCAAATGTATGGATCAATTCGGATAATTTCCAGGGATGGGCCAAACCGCCTGGAAAATTCTGGGAGTAAAAATTCACACTATCAGGATCTAGTTTGATTAGGACTATTTTAAGTAAATGAGAAATCCATATATAGTGTAATTAATTCCAAATCCACTACTATTTCAATTCCACACTTGAAATATTTCACTGGTCCCAAAAATACTTGTACTCTTGTAGGGGAGATACCTTCTTTAGACATGAAGGTAGTCTACTGGTACATCACTGATACTTGTGATTTTAAACTTTACTACTGGGGCACAATGGTTCAGTGGTTACAGATGCTTGTCAGCTGGAAAATTGACAGCCCAGGTTCAAGACCGGGAGCTTTCCCCGCGTAATGGGGAAAGCTCCCATTATTTGCCCCAGCTCCTACCCACCTAACAGTTTGAAAGCCTGCAAGTGCAAATAGACTAATAGGTACCACTTAGGGGGAAGGTAACAGCATTCCATGTGCCTTTAATTCCTAGCCAGCAGGCCACATGACCATGGAAATTGTCTTCGGACAATGCTGCCTCCCATGGCCAAGAAACAAAGAAGAGTACTGTGCCCTAGAATCAAACATGACTGACAGGGAAACATGTACCTTCTTAGAGGTCTACTAATTGATGTATTGTGTAATGTGTAACTCAGGCACTAGCTCTATAATAAAGTGGACCTTTCTTCAAGATATTTGGTCTTTTCAATGCATGCAATAGCTTTATGTGGCTAGTTGAAACAAGGCAGAGCCTTATTTCTAAAATTAGATCAAAACCTTTCCAAAGACTTGCTACTTGGTATAGCAAATGCAGAAGAATTAGGGGGGAAAAAACCACTTTAGAAGCAGAGTGAAAAATTAGATCAGAAGGTATTTTTGAGTGGACCAGTGAGAACCTGGAGAAAGGATTGTGTAATGTTGTGTAATGTTAGACAAATTAGTAATGTTATGTCTGCATGCTGTAGCAAGGAGAACATGTCGACAATTTCCATGTTTTCTGCAGGATCAAAGACAAGGCACCGTTGATACTATCAAGAGTACAACTGCACTCATCCTTCTTATAGAATTATGTCTATAGCTCAGACATAAATCAGAGTAGCAAGAACAAACCAGGGAAACAGGAAATGAGGAGGCAGAGGCAGTGTGGATTGTTAAAAAAAGAGAGAATAGTAGTATTGTGGTCTGTAGGCGGCCTGCGGAGCTGGCAGCAGAGTCGGACAGTAAGGAGGTTGGGGAGGAACATGGGCCAGTCCTGGAGTCTGGGGAAGGCTCAGATGAGGGCTCTGTGTCGGAGGCAGAGAAAGGGCCATCTGGGAGATATGTGCTGCCTCTAAAGCCTCCAGAGACAGACGTCAGCGAGGCAGAGGAACAGGGGGAGCCTGTTCCCAGTGCGTGCATGCGCAGAACTGCCAGAAGGCAAGAACAGTTAAAACAAAAGGGATGACTTGGGAGTAGGGCTAGGAGATGATTGGCCCCTCCCATAAGACTTAAAAGAGCAGCAAAGGCACATGGGCCTTTGCAGGAAGCAATGTTGTTAATTCTGTTCAGTTTAAAGTCGGAAGCTCTATTTGATTCTGGACTCTGTGTGGCTTTGCCAATTAGGTCTTTGGCAGCATGTCAAGGGACATAAAGGTGGGTGATTATCGGCCTTATCCCGAAGGACTCTTTACAACTATTTGGGACTCATCTGTGAATGAACAGAATTCACAGCTGTTGCAATAAAAGAGGTGTTTTTTTTTTTTTTTTAAATTTGATTTATATGCCGCCCTTCTCCGGAGACTCAGGACGGCTTACAATGTGCTCAGCAATACTACTTGTGTGTTGGGGCTACTTGTGTGTTTTACTGACTCAGGAAGCCTAGGTCAGAACAAGTAGAATCTTATCTGCTTTCTAAGGATCTTCATAAACTAGACTAATCTGAAGTAGTTCTGTTGATTAGCAGAATTACATGAAACACCAGAAGCTGTCAACTACAGAAAAAAGGAAGTGAATACTTTTTTAATGTGGTCCAATATGACTCTTCTGATCAATTTTCTCTTCACTCCAACAACTTTTTGGTTCAAATTACCTTGAATCATCAACTGACTGACAGTAAGAATTCTCTATCAACCAATTATGGGATTAAAATATGCATAAATATTGAGTCAATGCAAGTTGTCTTTTGAACGATCTTTAAATGACATAACCCTTCCAAATTATTGTGCTGTTCAAATATGTCAAATATTACATTAGTACATGCCGTTTAGCATTCCGATCCAATTCGGCAGCATTTTATACACAACTATGATAAGCTTCAATGACACGGCTTTGAAGGTTTTCTCTAGCTAACATATTCTTGCATTTCGAAGTCGCCCCACGTTTACATTTCCTTGCAAAGAAGAAACACAATAAAGTATCCAATTAGACAAAGATTTCCAAGCTCTGCTTTAATTCCCCGTTTCCTTGAGTTTTCGAATAAATCAGTCTTAGGAGACGTAAGGTTTGGGATCAGGAATTTGAAACAAAAGGGAAACGTTTTTTTTTTCTCTTATGTAATAATGTTGTCTGCAATAAAAAAATATTTAAAAATCAATTTTGGTCTATTATTATGGCAGAGCCTCATTTTCCATAGGCTTTTGATTCAGTACAGTTCATAAATACCTCAGCAGTTGAAGAAACAATACTATATCTGAACAGGAACATGTGGTTTTATGCCACAGCTTGTTTCTAATTCCATAAGTGTTCATTCAGCTATGTCAGATTACTACTGCTGCTGCCATTTATGTTTCCTGGCTTACTGGTATGCTATCTACTTATTCTTCAGTGCTAAGAAAAGTCATTCTTTTGCTTAATGATTCCATTTAAATAATTTTTTGCATACTTTATTTAAAAGAAATAATGCCAATGGACCACAGAATAATGGATAGCCACATTGTTTGGGACCCTAGAATACATCATTGATTTGCAGACCCCTTGCATCCTGGATATGGACTGTTTCGGCTCCTACCCTCAAGGCAATGCTGTGGAGTGCTGCACACCACAGCAGCTAGACACAGGAGCAGTTTTTTCCCAGGCGCCATCACTCTGCTGGATGGATAATTCCCTCAACACTGTCAAACTAGTTACTGAGTCTGGATTACTATTAATCTTCTCATCGTTCCTATCACCCATCTCCTCCCACTTACGACTGTATGATTGCAACCTTGTTGCTGGTATCCTTAAGATTTATATTGACTGTTTCCCTATGACTATCATTAAGTGTTGTACCTTATGTTTCTTGATGAATGTATCTTTTCTTTTATGTATACTGAGAGCATATGCACCAAGACAAATTCCTTGTGTGTCCAATCACACTTGACCATCAAGCATTCTATTCTATTCTATTCTATTCTATTCTATTCTATTCTATTCTATTCTATTCTATTCTATTCTATTCTATTCTATTCTATTCTGATAGACATAGTACAAGAAATTAAAAATAAAATTTTAAAAAATATTTAGGGTAATCACTGTTCCTAATGCCGTTCACAGAACTCTGTCGGGCAAATAGGAGATAGGAACATTAGATATATATAGAAGCATTAGATGTGCCTTGAGCTAATCATATATAAAGGTGATATAAATTTACATCTCTCTATATAAAGATTTATATAAATTTATTTTTACATAAATCATATATAAAAATCAATCAAACAAATACATGTTTAATTGACCAACAGTCATAAGCTTCTCTTAGATGGATAGCTATTCATAAAACAGTCATCACAGCTAAGAAGTCTGCAGTTTTTCAGACTTTCCACCTTCAGCAACTATAATTTAGGCAGCAATATGGCATCTGTTTGTTTTGTTTGTTTTCTTTTTGTTTAATGTGTCTATTGACCTTCAGGTCAGGCGTGATTCTTGGTGACTTCGTAGACAAATCCAGGCAGTTTTATTGGCAATGTTTTCATTCTGTTTGCCTTTGTCTTCTTCCCAGAGCTGAGTTACGAGCAGATATTTATAGAAGTGAATTACCTTGAAAAAAAATGTCAATGTACATCTCATAACATTTATGTTCGCCATAATGGCTTTCCAGATCGTATACACGTGTGTGCATTCAATGCTGCTTTGCTTCACCAACTCTGGACATATAATCTGAACATCCACTAGTTGGAAACAATTTTCCAGTAATTATGTCTATAGTAATAGCAATAGTACTTAGACTTATATACTGCTCAATACCCCTTTACAGCCCTCTCTAAGCGGTTTACAGAGTCAGCATATTGCCCCCAACAATCTGGCTCCTGATTTTACCAACCTTGGAAGGATGGATGGATGAGCCAGTCAGAACTGAACTCCTGGCAGTTGGCAGAGTTAGCCTGCAGTACTGCATTCTAACCACTATGCCACCACGGCTCCTGTATATTCATTCCCCTTCCCCCTTTCCTAGTCTTTTAAGAACCAGATCAGACTAGGAAAGCAGAAGAGTTGTTGAGGTAAGGACATTATTTTCATATTTCATTCAGATGCTACCTTTCCCTTATCCTGGGCTCTGCAACCTTAAGCACTCAAAGAGCTATTTGGACCCGTTTCCCACAGAAAAGACTACACCGGGAGCCACAAAACCTGGGTGGGTGTGGCCAACTCAATGTCACTCACTACCACCTGTCATATGACACACACCCCAGCCACGCCTACGCAGCTGGTCATTAGGGCAGAGAACCAGTTGTTAAAAACCACAAAACCCTTTTGACATCTCTCTCTCTCCCCTGCCTCCCTCCCTCCCTGCCCCCCTCTCTCCCTCTCTCTCTCTCTCCCTCTCTCTCTGTATCTCTCTGTTTCTGCCCTGGCCGCTTCTCCATCCCCCGCCATCACCCTTACTTTCTCAGGCCAGGCAAGGACTGACTGGGAGGGGAGGGCAAGGGGTGGGGTCAGCCAGTGGTGGGATCACCCAACAGGGAGCCACAGCAGAGGGCCCAAAGAGCCGCATGTGGCTCCAGAGCCACAGGTTGCTGACCCCTGCCCTAAACTGTTTCCCTAAAGTAATATAGAAACGTAACATTCAAGATCAAACATTACCTACAGAGGCTATTTTGTGCCCTTCATTTCTTGTGCCTCCTCAATTGTTACAGACAAAAAGATCATTCCTGGAAAGCACCTCAATCATGTTCCATTCATTAGCCCGGGAAGTATGGACATTAAATTTAGATAGACAGTTGGCAGGGGGAGGGATCACCGAAACATCTGGCATTTTTGTGAAGTATAGAAATGATGTTTTACTATGGTCCTAATTAAGCCAATTTTGATAGATAACCGGAACAGTATGTGAGAATGACCTTGGACACAGGAGGAAGAACTGGAGAGGAAGAACAGACAAAATTACAATCTGCAAAAGCATCTGAGACAGAGGTGGTATTCAGCAGGTTCTGACCAGTTCTGGAGAACCGTTAGCGGAAATTTTGAGTAGTTTGGAGAACCAGTAAATACCACCTCTGACTGGCCCCACCCCCGTCTATTCTCTGCCTCCCAAGTCCCAGTTGATCGGGAGGAAATGGGGATTTTGATTTCCCTGGAGTGGGGCGGGAAAGGAGATTTTACAGCATCCTTCCTCTGCCATGCCCACCAAGCGATGCCACACCCACCAAGCCATGCCCACAGAACCAGTAATAAAAAATGTTGAATCCCACCACTGATCTGAGACTTTCCTTAGCAAAAGTAAGGGGTTGAAGAGGTACTTTGCAAGATTCTATTAATATAACCTTACAATAAAGGTAGAGCTAATATTTCTCGCTAAGCTTCTTGTCTGGACTAAAATGGACAGCACTTCTCTCCATTCCTTTCATCAACCTGACATTTTATGGAGTACTATAAAGTTCTGAGTCTCACAGTGAGCACTCACAGTGCTTTCCCGATCAGGTTCAGTTGCTTTGTAAAATATATAAAGGTTCTGAAAAGGGAACACATCTTTTAAGGTATTTCTTCACCTGACTTTTTCGTACCATTTTAGTTTGAGAATGTTATAAAATAACAGACAAAATGTAAAAATGATGGGTTTTATTGGCAAAGTTTTTCTTAATATGCGGGCCTTGTGAAATATTCATTCTATATTCAATACATGCATTGATAAAGTTCTACAAAATATATTAATTAATATATTTAATATATATATTTAATATCATTAAAAATATTTCAGTAATAAAACCTCAGTCTCCAAGCAGAAGGAATATCCAAATAGCAACATCTGTATGATGCTACTTCAAAACTGAGGATAGAGCAAAACAGGGAAATTAAGTAATAGTATATACTTTCTATATTAGTATATTCTTTGCATCTGATTCAGAATGAGATCTTAGTCACTTCAGTAAGCCATAATTCTAGGAAAATGGATACAGAATTGCAACAAAGTCTGCATTTTAGGCATATTTACCTGGGACTAAGTCTCATTAAACACTAAATTATACCCTATACATAGGGTATAGATAGATAGATAGATAGATAGATAGATAGATAGATAGATAGATAGATAGATAGATAGATAGATAGGTAGGTAGGTAGGTAGGTAGGTAGATAGATAATTATTAGAATGATCTGGATAAATGTGCATCATTTGGCTTGATAAAATCCAACAAGGTCCCTTATGATATAAGTTTTCCTTGCTCTCAGTTGATCTCGGTGAGACCTGAGTAGCCATGCATAAAATTATAATGATTTGAATTATAGCCAAAATGAAATGAAACACTTCTGAAAGTAGTAAAACACTCCTTGAAAATCTTTAAAGGGAACTTAAATTTAATATGTTCATTTTGAAAATGACTTGCTGATTTAGAACCAAACAGTTTTCTCATTCTTGCTTTTATAAATATTATTGTGGCTACTGAAATCCAAACCCACACCATTCAGATTATATTTTCCCAACTGTTTGTTATTGGTACTCACAGTGTAATGAACAGAAACATAATACTGTGGATATATTCTCATTTTCCTATTTTTCTCACAATATTTGCTGTCTCCCATTCCCTCCAGGCCTATTCAGATGAAATAATATTATCCTATGATACAATCTGAAAAACTGCTAAGTTCCTTTTGTGCCTTAGTAAGAACAAGTAACAAGAGAAAATCAAATAGGGTTTGCAGATAAACATCAAATAATATGTTCCCGTCACTCCCCATTCTACCAACCTGCTTATAGAGAAATACATATTAACGCCTCAGCAATAATGGAACATTGGCAAGATAACAGGTACCTTGAAGAAGGTATAGGACAGCACATTACAAATCTTTTAAAAATGTAAAGCTTGAGAAAATTCTCCAGTTCAAAATGTTGCTGCACAAAAACAGGCAGATAGTCAGTCATGGCCTCTTCTAGATGTTCCATTAGTTTCTTACTTCATTCCACCACTTAAGATCTTCCTTTCTTTGTCCTTCATTGGTCAAGCATACCCCTCCTCGGCTGTTTTAAAATATTATTTTCTCTACACTTAGGATTTTTATTAAAAAATAAAATTAGGATTTTTATTAAAAATCCATTTACAAAAATGGAAGAGATGGAAAAGGCAAGACAGATTGGATAGGCAAGTAACTTAAGGAGGATAAAATGAGAATAAGAATGAAGAGGATAACAAAAAACTAAAATTTTAAAAAAATCATTTGGTTACACTATTGTTAATAGACTTCCTAGGTTTTAGGAAGTCTAAGCATTTCATACATATTCTTGATATTGTCTGATAAGAGTTTCAATATAACATACACTGTGCTGAAATTTTATGTGGTGCCATTGGGGAAAATACTGGTTCCTAAAATATGTTAGCAATAACTATTTTTTCCTCAAATTGTTCAGTATATTTTATATAGGGTCATTTTATAGCGGTTTTTGATTCATTTATTTTTACTGACTTCTGGAGAGGTTGCATGTATGTGACCTCCATCTTGTAATTTTAACCTTTATTCCATAAATATTGGATAGGAATATTTAAATGGAAGTACAAAGTATGAATATCACCTGTGATTTGACTGCAACAAGCTACTTTTACCACAGAAGTGTGATATGCCATGGTGGCTCAGTGGTTAGAATGCAGTTTTGCAGGCTACTTCTGCTGACTGCTGGCTGACAGCAGTTCGGCAGTTCGAGTCTCACCGCCTCAAGGTTGACTCAGCCTTTTACCCTTCCGAGGTCAGTAAAATGAGGACCCAGATTATTGTGGGCAACATGCTGACACTGTAAACAATTTAAAGAAGGCTGGAAAGCACTGTGAAGCAGTATAGAAGTCTAAGTGCTATTGGTATATGCCTATAACAAACAATTTTAACTAAATTGTCTTACAGAATAACAGCATCTCACAGAATAACAGAGTTGGAAGAGATCTTGGAGGTCTTCTAGTCTAACTTCCTATTCAGGCAGGGAACCCTATACCATTCCAGACAAGTGGTTGTACAAACTCTTCTTAAAAACTTCCAGTTTTGGAGTACCCATAACTTCTGGAGCAAGTTGTTCCACTGATTAATTGTTCTCATTGTCAGGAAATTTCTCTTTAGATCTAAATTGGTTCTCTCCTTGATTAGTTTCCATCCATTGCTTCCTGCCCTACCTTCAGGTGCTTTGGAGAATATATTTGCAACACTCCCTTAGATATTGGAACACTACTATCATATCACCCTAGTTCTACTTTTCATTAAACTAGACATACCCAATTCCAGCAACCGTTCTTTTTATGTTTTAGTCTCCTGTCTTATCTCACAAAACCTATTTTAGCTCTCCCAAGTATAATACAGGCAGCCAGTTAATAAACCTGAGAGTAGTTACTGCAGAAGGATGGAAGAATGAGTGGGAACATAATGAGTAGGAGGGCTGTTATTATTATTTAAATGCTTAAAGTGTTCCTCAAAAGAGATTGCTATTATTGACTAGGATTAGAGCCAGAGACTGAAGTTGTAGAAGATTATAATGAGGGAGGAAGCCAAATCAAAATTACAATTTCTTTTCTCCAACAAGACTCTTGCTTAATTCTTCTTACGACAATGGCTCAATTACCCCCATACAAAGGCCCTATAGTGAAATCATCTCATGAATTGTTATTAGGGCCTCACTGTATGTTTACAATAGAGCTTGCCAAAACTGGAATAAAAACCTAACCAAATAATTTTCCCTCATGAATCAGCAGCTTTACATATTGACAACAAATTACACTCCCATAGAGAGAAACTGGACTACACTGGAAGGTGAAAAAACTGAGGATATAAATAAACCCAGACATTCATCATCTTTGTTTAACAACCCCATAATCCTTTGCGGGGTGGACTCTGGGCCACTGAATGGAGCAAGCAGAATGTTTACTGGCCGGATGCCCTTCCTGACACCAATGCAGAGTTTTTGTTCAGCAGATATATTCTCATTGTGCCCAAAGAGAGAAATATCTGCCTCTACCTAGGATCAAACTCACAGCCTCCTGATTGTGAGGTGAGAGGTCCACCTCTAGGCCACCGCACCAGTGCTTAAATCAACCCCAGACATTGCTCATTCGTATATAAACCCTCTTGACTTGCAACCAGTATAAAATGTTATGATTAATAAATGCATAAATTAAAAGCAAGCAAGGAAAATAGCTTTCTATTTGTGTTTGCCAGATAACCATTGAATATTTGTATTGATTTTAGAAGTTACTGTATTTTGAATTAACAGCATAATAGGGCAGGAAAGAGGGTTAAGTTTTTTTTTTTCTTTCCTGTTTTCATTTATCAAATGCTGCAGTGCATGCAGCCATGAAAAAGGGCTGCAATGCAAGTTGACTATGGCAAACTTGCATGTATGGGGTTATAAATCAGACACACCTCAGCTGTCCTCTTTTGGGTGTGTAAAGGCCTTTTTGCTGTTATGAAATGGAGGTTGAGCTTTAGGAATACAGCATGTTTAACATAGAAGATGGCGTTAATTATCCTTCTGTTTCCATCATTGTCTCTCTGACATGAAATGGCTGCTGTTTATCTATTACAGGGGTGTCAAACTCAATTTCATTGAGGGCCGCATCAGGGTTTTGCTTGACTTTGGGGGGCTGGAATGGGCATGGCCAGCTCAATGTCACTCAGGTGGGGGACACTTGTCCCCGAGCACTCTGACAGCAAAAAAGGGCTCCCACGTGCCGCCCGTGGCCCTCACGAGCTCCATTTTTGGCTGCAATGGCCTCCTGCTTCCAGGGTGGCCCCATGGGTCACATCTAAGCATTCTGTAGGCTGGATCCGGCCCCTGGGCCTCGAGTTTGACACCCCTGATCTATTATATTAAGGCATAAAGCAGTGGTTCTCAATATTTTCTTCCCCACCGACCCCCTTTAAATACCTTTTGTGGCCATGGACTTAACTCAAGATTTAAATCAAAATATTTCTTCAAACCTTCATGGACCACCTGTGACATCAGTCCTCCCAGGGGTTCAGGGACCACAGGTTGAGAACTACTCAGAGGGGTGCCCCAGGGGTCGGTCCTCTCGCCCCTCCTGTTCAACATATGAAGCTGCTAGGGGAGATCATCCATGGTTTTGGGGTGAGGTATCATCAGTATGCTGATGATACTCAGCTCTTTATTTCCACCCCGAACCAACCCAGTGATGCCCTCGATGTGATGGCCCGGTGCCTGGAAGCGGTACGGGTCTGGATGGGTAGAAACAGACTGCAACTCAACCAGGCCAAGACCGAGTGGCTGTGGGTACCGGCATCTCGGTTCAGGGGAGAGGTGCCATCGCTGACTATAGGGGGTGAAGTTCTGCCCCCTGTAGAGGGTGCGCAACTTGGGTGTCCTCCTGGATTCACGGTTGAACTTAGAAGATCATATAACGACCATGACCAGGGGGGCATTCGCCCAGATACGTCTGGTGCGCCAGTTGCATCCCTACTTGGACCGAGATGCCCTACGCACAGTTACTCATGCGCTGGTCACCTCACGGATTGACTACTGCAACGGTCTCTACATGGGGCTGCCCTTGAGGACGACTCGGAGGCTTCAGCTGGTGCAAAATGAAGCCGCGTGGGTTGTGATGGGAGAATCCCGATACTCCCATGTTACACCCCTCCTGCGTGGCTTGTATTGGTTACCGGTTGCCCTCCAGGTGAGATTCAAGGTGCCAATGATGACCTATAAAGCCCTACATGGCTTAGGTCCAGGATATTTGGCGGACCACCTACAGCCAGTAACAATATCCCATCGCCCAGTTCGCGCCCATAGAGAGGGCCTGCTCAGGGTGCCTCGGCTAGACTGTGCCAGCTGGCGGCCCCCAGGGATAAAGCCTTCTCGGTGGGTGCACCCACCCTCTGGAATCAACTTCCCTTGGAGCTCCAATTAGCGCCTGACCTTCGCACCTTCCGTCGTGAATAAAAACTTGGCTTTTTAAATCACTTGACCTGATCTGATGGGGGGTTTTAAGGGTTAAATTTTAAATTTTTTAGATTTTAGATTTATTTTGTATTGTAGCTTGTGTTTTTATTATTGTGAGCCGCCCTGAGTCCATTGGGAGATGGGGTGGCATATAAGCCGAATAAAATAAATAAATAAATAAAATAAAATACTGGCATAAAGCATGGATTTTTATTTTATTTTTATTTTTTTTTGCTCTTTGAAGGCAATGCAGATAAGAAGCCCAGCTATCTTTATGGTAATGTTAGAATTAACAGCATTTTGCAGAATTTTTCATAGAAAACAAAGAAGAAATTATGATTACTTCATGTGCAAAAGGTCCCAGGTACATCTCTTGACATCTCCAGACAGAGCTACTGGGGAGTGGAGACAATGCTGAATGAAATGGATCAATGGAATGACTCATTAGAAGGTAGCTCCCTATGACAGGATTGGGAAAAGGTTCTGCTAAAACCTTCAGAGACACTGTGTCAAACTGCAAAATGACTTCAGCTGAAGCCATGCTTACTTCTGCTTCGTTTCTTGGTTGCCATTCAAGGGGAAGTGGGGAGACCATGGGGGGGGGGCACTCAGGAAAGTGGTGCCTCAGCAAGCTAGCCATAACATCTCCCAGCTGGCTTGTTTTGTTTTGTTTTGTTTTGTTTTGTTTTGTTTTGCTTTGCTTTGCTTTGCTTTGCTTTGCTTTGCTTTGCTTTGCTTTGCTTTGCTTTGCTTTGCTTTGCTTTGCTTTGCTTTGCTTTGCTTTGCTTTGCTTTGCTTTGCTTTTGTCAAATATGTATAAGATAACAGATAAAAGTATAAACATAATTATGAATACAGGATAAGGATACGAATAAATGGGGATAGTAGGACAGGGACGGTAGGCACATTGGTGCGCTTATGCACACCCCTTACAGACCACTTAGGAATGGGGTGAGGTCTACAGTAGACAGTCTAAGGGGGGTTGGGGAAGTAATCACAGAATCAGGTACTGCATTCCAGGCATTGATCACTCTGTTGCTGAAGTCGTATTTTCTGCAATCGAGTTTGGAGTGGTTTACCTTAAGTTTGTATCTATTGTTTGCTCATGCATTATTGCAGTTGAAGCAGATAATTTTGTGTACTACTCTTATGTCAGAAGTGGTATTCAGCAGGTTCTGACCAATTCTGGAGAACCGGTAGCAAAAATTTTGAGTAGTTTGGAGAACCGGTAAATACCACCACTCACTGGCCCCGCCCCCATCTATTCTCTGCCTCCTGAGACCCAGTTGATCGGGAGGAAATGGAGATTTTGCAGTAACCTTCCCCTGCCATGCCCACCAAGCCACACCCACAGAACCGGTAGTAAAAAAATTTGAATCCCACCACTGGCTTAGGTCAGACTGAAGGTAGCGCAGTTCTAAGTTTTCTAAACCCAAAATTTCAAGTCTGACGGCATAAGGTATTCTATTGTGCTTCCCCCAAAATATTTTTTTAAACCCTGATATAAGTGCTTGGCCTTATTTTCGGGGAGATCTTATTATTTTGGGGTGCATGGAGCAAGATGGGGCTCCTCTTGCCGTCTTACCTGATTTCCAGCTCTGTGTTTAAATATTTTTGGGAGGACTTATTTTTTGGGGGAGGCTTATTTTAGCGCATGCGCTCAAAAGCCTGATTGGGTTTATTATCAGGGGATGTCTTATTTTCGGGAAAGCAGGGTATTGTGAGGAGAGGAGTGGAGTACCCTTCTCGTGAAATATCTCTGGACTCACTCAACTGTATTAATTGATGAATTAATACAATTATTAATTGTATTAATTGTATTAATTTATACATTATTAATTGTATTAATTAACATTATTAATTGTATTAATTGTATTAATTAATACAATTATTAATTGTATTAATTGTATTAATAATTGAAATGACCTTGATGTGAACCAAGGTCATTTCAACAGACAGTTGTTGAAGTTGAGTGGGAACCTATACCTGGACTGGAGTGATTGGCCCATGTGACCTGAGGGACAAAGGGGTGGGTGGGAAGATCTTATTCTTTTAACTATCCCTGAGCATAGGAATAATTTAGAGCTAGCGTCACCTTTCTAAGTGCCAATATGATGTACTCAATAAAGGATCTCTTGAACCTACAAAAAGTGTCCCCTGACTCCCTGAGTTCATTACTCAGAACGATGACACACTGCCAATCAACATAGTCCAGTCTTCTGTAACTTGGCATCCTCCAGCAGTTGGCTGTTGACAATGCCAATTGAGAATCTGAGGCTGCTGGAGTCCTTCACATTTGGGTAAAAATGCCAGGATGGAGAAACTGGTGAGTGTAGAAATGAACCAAATAAGCAAATGGCTTGACTCAGCCTCATAAATATTTAGAATTACTCTTTCTGGTATGTAGACCGAGTTGTAACTTATGCATTCATAAAGTATCTTTAAATATGCAACAGTGGGAAGTGAACAGAAGGAATAAAAGAGTCCTTAAAATTCTCCCACAGCACATATCACGAATTACAACACATTTATGTGAAATATAACAGCCCGTTATAGCCCAAAACTATCAAAATCCTTTTTCCACAGCTTAATTTCTTTAATGGGTATGTGGAGTAGAGGACATTTTGAAAATGATTTGGAACAGGCAAGCCCAGAACCTTTCTGCTATTCAATAAAGATTTCCTCCTCTTCTCCCTTTTCCCCAACCTTCCACGAGAGCTTAAAGAAAAGTCTCTGCTGGCTTAAGGTTACATTGAAGATTGGTTGGTTAATGAATAACAGAGCTGCTGCATTTATGCATGGTCCAAAGCACTTCTTCCAAATTATTTTTATTTAAGTATGACCAATCATGAAGTATAAGCTGCCTTTTCCCAAACTGGTAGGATAAATTATTCCAGGCAACCAGAAAGGAAAGTGCCTGTATTCCTATTGGTAGGGAAAAAATGGATTAAAGTGTAACAAGCATCAAATAGATTATCAGCACAATTTCACTACCAACTTATTAAAAGCATTACCTTAATATTGCATTGTTACACAGTGAAGCAACAACCAAAATAAAAAATCATAATAATAGAGTTGGAAGGGATCTAGGACAGGGGTGAAATGTTCCCGGTTCAGACTGGATCGCCCGATCCGTTAGCGCTGGCGGCAGGTGGTTCAGAGAATCGGTAGCAAAAATCTCTGGTCTCCCAATGAGCAGCTGAGCCGCGCAATCATCAGAGGCTTTTTTTTAAAAGCATTTTTTCTACAACCTCTTAGGCCAAAGAGGTTGTAGAAAAAATGCTTTTAAAAGCCTCTGACGATCCCAGCTGAGTTGGCTGATCGTCAGAGGCTTTTAAAAGCATTTTTTTCTGCAACCTCTTCAGCCGAAGAAGTTAT
Source organism: Pantherophis guttatus (assembly GCF_059756535.1). Taxonomy (NCBI): domain Eukaryota; kingdom Metazoa; phylum Chordata; class Lepidosauria; order Squamata; family Colubridae; genus Pantherophis; species Pantherophis guttatus. The sequence goes on along the minus strand of NC_142070.1, from coordinate 16,794,558 downwards.
AGAAAAAATGGCTTTAAAAGAAAAAAAAGCCTCTGCCGATCAGCCAACTCAGCTGGGATCGTCAGAGGCTTTTAAAAGCATTTTTTTACAACCTCTTCAGCTGACCCAGTCACATTACCTCCCCCCACCAAGCCATGCCCACAGAACCAATAGTAACAAATTTTACATTTCACCACTGATCTAGGAGGTCTTCCTGTCCAACAACCCCTTCTCAAACAAATGGTTGTCCAGTCCCTTTTTAAAAGCTCTCAGTGCTCCCACAACTTCTGAAGGCAAGTTGTTCCACTAGTTGATTTTTTTTTACTGTCAGTAAATTTTTCCTTAGTTCTAGGTTGCTTCTCTCTTTGTTCGGTTTCCATTCATTGCTTCTCGTTTTGCCTTCTGGTGCTTTGGAGAATAGGTGGCAGCCCCTTAGATATTGGAACACTGCTATCATGTCACCCCTAGTTGTTTTTTTCACCAGTCTAGCCCAGGGATGTCAAACTCAAGGCCTGGGGGCCGGATCTGGCCCATGGGGTGCTTAGATCTGGCCTGTGGGGCCACCCTAGAAACAGCAAAGGACCAGCCCATGGTGCCTCTGCCAGAAAAAATGGAGCTCAGGAGGGCTACGTCCTTCATTTTCATTGGTAGAGGGTTGCAGGAGGACATCACAGCTGAAAATGAAGTTTGGGAGCCTGTTTTCACTGGCAGAGTGCTTGGGCCACCACAGGTGCCCCAACACGAGCTGGCCACACACATCCTGGCCACACCCACCCCAGCCCCCCAAGGTCAAACACAACCCTGATGTGGCCCTCAATGAAATTGAGTTTGACACCGCTGGTTTAGACATACCAGTGGTGAAATCCAATTTTTTTTACTACCAGTTCTGTGGGCGTGGCTTGGTGGGTGAGGCAGGGGAAGGATACTGCAAAATCCCCATTCCCTCCCCACTCCTGGTGGAAGGATATTGCAAAATCTCCATTTCCACTCCACTCTGGGGCCAGCCAGAGGTGATATTTGCCGGTTCTCCAAACTACTCAAAATTTCCGCTACTAGTTCTCCAGAACCTGTCAGAACCTGCTGGATTTCACCCCTGAGACATACCCAATTCCCGCAACGGTTATTCATAGGTTCTTCATATATTTTAGCTTTCAGCCCCCCAATCATCTTTGTTGCTGTTCTCTGCACTCTTCCCAGAGTCTCAACATCCTTTCCATATTGTGGTGACCAATATAATGCATGTATAATATCCATTCAATATCCTGCCAAATGGTAATTTAGCCACTAAACCTTTGGCTAATCCTATGTTCATTTTACCCTAGGTTAGATGTCACTCCTCAGTTAGTATTTTTTTTAATGACTCATTAACTTATAATGGAAAAGCATCATGGAAGCCCTTCACTGTTTGAAGATGTTACATTAATGATAAGGGAAGGATGCTTTTTTTTTTTTACAAAATTGTAAGCATTCTCTGGATAGGTTTGCTGATTAGTTATTAATCACATCATTCAGAAAAAGAATCCAAGGCTTTCCTTATATACCTGCCAAACTCCAGGATTACAGAAATTTGGTACTCACTTGGGGTCAAAAGTCAAGGATTACTTGTATTTAAGAGCCTTGGTGGCGCAGCAGACTAAAGTGCTGTTAAATAGCACCAGTTGCCTGCAATTACTGCAAGTTCAAATCTCACCAGGCTCAAGGTTGACTCAACCTTCTATCCTTTCAAGGTAGGTAAAATGAGGACCCGGATTGTGTGGGCAATAAGCTGACTTTGTATAAAAAAGAACACCATTTAAGGGGGCGGGGGGCGAAAGCCCTACTAAGCAGATATATACAAAAGTATGAAGGCTATTGCTTAACACATTGTAAGCTGCCTTTCTCCGGAGGGAGAAAGGCGGCATATAAATCAAACCAATAAATAAATCGAACCAATAAATTATCAAGAGAAAAAGAAGAGATCTGCTTTGAAATTGAGAATGTTTTGCAGATCCAGTGGATTTTCTATTTCTATGCAAGGAAGGACATGTATATTAGACAAAGTTGCAACTTCCCTTTCATGTATAAAGATGATCAGAGATGGAGACTGAGGAGTTTGCTGGGTTAATAGCGGTAGTAGCCGATGAGCTATATCACGTAATTCAACCTCTCTCTCGAGTTATTTTCCCAAAGCTAACAGCTGTGTGCTTTGAGTTGTTCAGCTCCCAACCGCCCAATGTGGATAATCTTAGCTTTTGTTTTTTGTTTTTTTTTACTATTGCACACCTGTGCTGGTCCTAAAGACATAACTAGGAATTCAACTCAGTTCTCAGGGGTCATGAATGGCCAGTCTGGAAGTTACCATTACAATAAAACTATACTGGCCATGGAACACTCTAGTTTTACCAATGAGTATGGCTTTGCTGTTGTTGTTTTTTCATTGTGATCTGGCTAAATTCCATCGTGTTATATTTCACCATGTCAGCCTGCTGCTGTTACCTCTGCTAATCAGAACAGAACAGAATAACAGAATCGGGAGGGACCTTGGAGGTCTTCTAGTCCAAACCCCTGCTTATGCAGGACACCTTATACCAGTGATGGTGAATCTTTTTGGCACTGCGCTCATCTGGGCTGCAACCCGGAAGAGGAGCTGCCCAGGGTGCATGTGCGTGCCTAAAACTGAACTTCTGGGTTTTTGGCTTGCGCATGCGCGCTGGCCAGCTAGTCTTCCAGGTTTCTGGCACGCATGCGTCAGTGATGATCAGCTGGCCGGCACACATGCTTACACAGGAAAATGGAAGACCAGCTCTTCCAGTTTCCGGCACTTCTGCACGCAAAAAGGCCAGCTGATCGTCGCGCACGCATGCACTCCAGAAACCCAGAAGAGGAACGGACACCACCCTGTGTGCCAGGCGACATGGCTCTGTGTGCCACTTTGGGCACGCGTGCCAGAGGTTCGCCATCACGGCCTTATATCATTTCAGACAAGTGGTTGTCCAATCTCTTCTTAAAAACCTCCAGTGATGGAGCACCCAAAACATCTAAAGGCAAGCCATTCCACTGATCAATTGTTCTCACAGTCAGGAAACTTCTCCTTAGTTCTAGGTTGTTTCTCTCCTTTATTAGTTTCCTTCTATTGCTTCTTGTTCTGCCTTCAGGTGTTTGGGAGAAGTCCATTATAACCTTGACTCATGAAGGAAACAGGTTTGGTCTTCAATATCGAATTTGTAAACTCCAAACAAATAATCCCCTCCTTGAATCTCCAGTTTTCAAACTGAATTGAAATACAGCTAAATCATACAGGCCTAATAATGTGCCTAAAACACCCTGATGGTTAATATTCCAGATTCTTCAGGACCCTAAATCTCAAACGAGCTCTACTTACTACTATTCTAATCCAATGTTTGAAACTTATTAAGAATGGATTACAAAGGCATAATGAGTTGCCAGGTGTAGAAACACAGTTTATTAGAATGTACATTAAGGAGAAATAAGGAGAAACTTCCTAACAGTGAGAACAATTAACCAGTGGAACAGCTTGCCTTCAGAAGCTGTAAGTGCTCCATCACTGGAGCAGTAGTGGGTTTCACTTACCTTCGCTACCGGTTCAGAACTTGGAGTACACACATGTGTGCTCGCTTCATTCACGGCACTTCTGCACATGCACAGAGCGTCTGTGATGATGTCCGGGTGGATGGACGGACCCTCCTGCCGCCGCCACTACCAGTTTGACCGAACTGGGGTGAGCCTTAGTAGTACAGTGGTCTAAACACCCTGTTATTAAGACCAGCTGCCTGCAATTACTGCAGGTTCGAATCTCGCCAGGCTCAAGATTGACTCAGCCTTCCATCCTTTCTAAGGTAGGTAAATTGAGGACCCAGTTTGTGGGGGCAATAAGCTGACTTTGTATAAATATACAAAAGGATGAAGGCTATTGCTTAGCACATTGTAAGCCACCCTGAGTCTCCGGAGAAGGGCGGCATATAAATCAAATTTTAAAAAAAAAGAAACGATAGAAACCCACCACTGCACTGGAGGCTTCTAAGAAGAGACTGGACAGCCACTTGTCTGAAATGGTATAGGGCTGTGATGGCGAACCTATGGCACGCGTGCCACAGGTGGCACGCGAAGCCATATTAGTGGGCATGCCAGCTCAGCTCTGGGGCGCATGCGGCGCCGGACAGCTGATTTTCGGGCCTTCTGGGCCCACCAGAAGTAGGGAAACAGGCTGTTTCGTGCCTCTGGAGGGCCTGGGGGGGGGAAGGCCCGTTTTTCTTTCTTACCTGGCTCCAGATCCTCTCTGTGTATCTGGGAAGGGCGAAAACAGCCTTTCCCACTCCCTTGGAGGCCCTATGGAGGCTGAAAGGGCCCATTTCCCAACTCCCGGTGGGACAGGAAGTGACATTTTTTTCTGTCCCCAGCCTCCAGAGACTCCTAGAGAGGCTCCTACAGACTCCTAGAGAGGTTCTGGAGGCTGGGGACAGCAAAAACATCACTTCCTGTCCCACCGAGAGTTGGGAAATGGGCCCTTTCAGCCTCCGTAGGGCCTCCAAGGGAGTGGGAAAGGCTGTTTTTGACCTTCCCAGATCCATAGAAAGGATCTGGAATCAGGTAAGAAAGAAAAATGGGCCTACCAGGCCATCATGTGCCAGGAGCGGGGGTGGGTGGGGTTGCATGCGCATGCGGGTGGGCACGTGCATGCGCGACCCTCCCCCCACCCCCCCTCTCCTGGCACGAGATAAAAATAAAATTTAAAAAAAGTTGGCCACAGCCACCCAGTAATATTAACCTCCCCACCAAGCCACGCCCACAGAACTGGTAGTAACAAATTTTACATTTCACCACTGCTCCTGCTATGAATAAAAAGAAGCTATATTATAGCTCAAAGGTCCAAAACCCCAGACCCAGCTAACACAGAAGTACACACACACACACTTTGGAACAGTAGAATCAGGGTTTATTCAGGCTGGAGCCTTGGCACACATTGAGTTCTGTAAAAGTAGCAGTCCGGTGTTTAGTTAGCACTGGGAGCTACTGCCTCCCAGCGCCCTCCCCCAGGAATGGCAAACCCCCAGATGGGGTTTGAGCAAAGTACAATCAGAATTTCTAATCTCTACCCCATATTCTGGGCAGCAAGACTGGGAGGCAGTGTTTTGTTTAGACAACAGATAGCAAAGAGAACATTTTCCAACCATTTCAGTGGGGAAAGGATACCTTTAAGATGAATAGCCTTATATCTTTCTGGAAAAGATAGAAACCATATGGGACAAATCAATGTAATTTATTTTCATTTGAGCTTACCAAATTCACAGCTCTAAAAGTGATATAAAAACTGGAATAGTTATGTGTCAAAAATAGCACTTTTCCAGAGCTTGAGATATAAATCTTGAATACAAAAAATATACACAGAAATATATATACGCATTAGGAAAATGGCCTGCAACAAATTGTATTGAGTAGTCTTTAAATTAGATAAAAATTACTTACAACAAAATATGTATTAAATGCGCATTCAAACATTTAGAGAAGAATTGTGCTTGACAGAGAACTTAGCAGGCCCATGAACCGACTTCAATGAAAACGCTTTGTGGAAGATATATTCTCTGAGATTAATCTAAGAATATCTTGAATAAGGATCGCCATGGGGAAAACAATTACAAGAAATCTTGGATTCTATACCCAGGACACATCCTGGTAATCTTATGCTCAAATCTGATTTAATTTCTTAAATTTAGTTGTTAAAATTAGGCAAATTCCAGACAGGGGATATAATCAACAGTATCTTAAATGAACCTTCAAATGTACAAACCAATGGTGGGTTGCCCCCGCTTCGCACCGGTTCTATAGAACCGGTAGTAAAACCGACGGGAGACTCCGCCCACCAACCCCGTCATCAGAACGCTTCTGTGCATGCGCAGAAGCTTCTGCGCACGCGGCCCCGTTGCGAACCGGTAGTAAAGGTAAGTAGAACACACACACCCGGTACAAACATATACAAAATAAGGTCAGTAATTATGTCTGGCTGTCCAGATACATTTATACATTACCCAGCATTAAATTTCAACAAATCACTTTAATCTTATCCAATGTGTCAAACTATTATGTAAGCAAGAGCTTTTTTCTTTCTTTAAAGTTGTCTTCACTTGTTCCATTTATAAAACAATTTATTTTTATATGTTCCTAATTCATTCAGATAGCCTTCAATCCTCTCACTCCAGCCCACACGTTATCTAATGCATCAGGACCTTGAGTCAATGATGCTTACACAATTCACCTGAATAATTTTCCATACATTTGGATAAATATCCCTCTTTACCACCTACTCAAGAACAGATTGTAGTCATAAGTGCTGAAAAACAACAACAGAAGGGTTTTATCAATAAACGTAGACTCTGACATTAACAATGTAAAGTATGAGAGACAAAAAAAGCTTCTTTGAGCCACGGTTCATTGGTACATCTCATGATTTTTGATGTAGGAGATTCCAAATTTAGTCCTCAGCCTTTGTGATTAAATGATTCTCCACCAACAAGAATTTACTTTAAAAATAAAAAACTTCAAGAAAGTTTTCTTTAAAAAAAAAAACTCCAGTGCCTCCCTAAGAAATGGTTACCACCATTAAAAAAAGGTTCTACCTTGATTATAATAAAAAATAATATTTTATAAAAAATACTCTACCTTGACAGCTTAATACATAAACTTTGGATGATGTTCTGATTTCAGAAATAAGACAGGAGTAACCATACAGGAGGTGAGCAATTTGACTAAGAAATTATACAACAAGATCACACTTATTATGAGTTTTTAGTGAGCTCATCAGGAATTAATTCCAAGAAGAGAGATATAGCCAGGGGTTAAATCCAGCAGGTTCTGACAGGTTCTGGAGAACCGGTAATGGAAATTTTGGGTAGTTCGGAGAACCAGCAAATACCACCTCTGGCTGGCCCCAGAATGGGGTGGGAATGGAGATTTTGCAGTATCCTTCCCCCAGGAGTGGGGAGGGAATGGAGATTTTGCAGTATCCTTCCCCTGCTATGCCCATCAAGCCACACCACACCCACCAAGCCACGCCCACAGAACCAATAGTAAAAAAAAATTGAATTTCACCACTGGATATAGCTCAGTTATTTCCACAAAAGTGAAAGAAGTAAGAGAAGCCACTCTGAACTGGTACAAATTTGCCATGACAAGTAACAATGTCCAAGGTGGTAGGAGTCTAGGCGTTCAATGTGATATACTTTAAAGGTAAATTGATAAATAAGATAATTAAGTTACAGGATGAGAAAAGGGGCTCCTCAAGAGACAAAATGGACTATGATGAAAATTGGTATTTGGGGTCCTTCTTAAAAGTGGAAGAGACATGGTGTTACAGTGGTTCTTCTCTTTTTTCTTAGATTGGTTTAATTTAGTACTGGTGGGGACAGAAAGATCCGTTCTTATTGGTGGCTGCCTTAGGGTTTGACATTCTCACTTCTAATACCTACGTGAAACCAGTGGGTGAAGTCGTACGCCAACATGCAGTTTCAATATGCAGGTGACACTCAGTTGTACCACTTGGCTCCTAGCTGAGCAAGCATACAAGCCAGGGGTGAAATCCAGCAGGTTCTGACAGGTTCTGGAGAACCGGTAGCGGAAATTTTGAGTAGTTCGGAAAACTGGCAAATACCACCTCTGGCTGGCCCCAAAGTGGGAAGGGAATGGGGATTTTGCAATACCCTTCCCCTGCCATGCCCACCAAGCCACACCCACCAAACCATGCCCACAGAACCGGTAGTAAAAATATTTGGATTTCACCACTGATACAAACAAAATTATTCTTTCTGAATAGGGATGAACAGACAAGACAGACTGGCTATGGGGGTTTAGGTTCTCTTGGTATTAGGGATTTCCCATCTTTGGATAGAGTTACGCTTTCCCAGATCAAACTGATATGCAATTTGGGAGTTTCACTGGATTTTCAGATCCTATTTGAGGATATCACCCAGAGGGTCTTTCCCAAATTTGTTTGGTGTGCCAGTAGAACCTTATTTGGACTAAGAAGTCTTTTTCACTGTTATTTATACTTAATTGCCTCTGGTCAGTGTGCATAGTTTAAAAATATGAAAGGCAAATAGCAAAAATAACATATGTTATGTTATGTTATGTTATGTTATGTTATGTTATGTTATGTTATGTTATGTTACGCCATGTTTATTTTATTTATTGTATTGTATTTATAATATAATATGATATGATATGATGATATGGTATATGATATATGATATATGATATACAATACAGTACAGTACAATACAATATATATTATAAATACAATACAATATAATAAATATAACTAACATATTATTATATTATATTATTATATTATATTATATTATATTATATTATATTATATTATATTATTCAATAGTGCTTTTTGATTGCCTTATATTTGCTGGGGGGAGGGGACTAGAGAAGAGGAGGGTTTAATAGTTTTATCAGATCATGCCATCTTATTGGGTATGTAGAGTTCCTTATTGGAAACAGTGTATTTTCTATCAAAACCACTTTAATCAAACCTGCTGCAGATAGTCATTTAATTTTGATTAAAGTGGTTTTTGATAGAAAACCACTTTTGATAGAAAAACACTTCTGTTAGAGAAGATACTACACCTAAGAGTTTCCCTGTCAGAACTCAGGGCCATATGTTACTGTAGAATAAGTAGTATTTTTATATATGTAAGCATGTGATATCCCTGCAAGTCAGAATTATCTTGTCTATATCAGTCTTTGTTGAAGCCCTATAATTTGATAGAGATTTGCTGCTATTATGGCTAGATTTTGAATGGTATTCGAAGTATTTCAAATTGGTTTGTATTATTTATAAAAGCCATTGGGAATAATTGAGATCAATTTTGACTTGGGGGCAAGTAAACTATTATATTATCAAATCAAACCATCCTTAAGCCTATAATCTGGTCAGTCGAATTTATAAGTACAGCTGGGATAATTAAGATCTGTATGCCAAATACAATGATTGATTGATGAAAGATACCAACAATCCTTTTCAGTGTAAAGATCTATTTACAGACAAGTCTAGACAGAAGATATGCCCTATTATTTGCTTCAAGCTCTCACTGTTATTGAAGTGAGAGAATATTTCATGATAATATTGTATTTCTAACCTTTTAAGCCATAATTCATAGAATCACAAAGCTTGTTAAACTGAATTTAAACAAGTAATTTAGTACCACTAAGGTTCACTAATGATACATTAAAGTTAAAAGCTTAACTTTAACTCTGATGGCTTTATTAGTAGACTGGCCATTTATACAATGAGATGGGTTGTTTTTTAATTAATCACCACACTTTTGATAAGCTGGTTGCCTTACTGATTTTGCTATATGTACGTAAAAGTGCATTTATAAATCTGTAACTGACTGTAGTTATGAGCTCAGATTTATGAAGTACTTTCATTATGGTATAAATCCTAAATTCCAGAATCCAGCAATCCCCAATCTTTCTGGTTCCAAGGAATGGTTTTGAAAGAAAAACTGTCTTCTGTGGACCAGCCCATTAATTATTATTATTATTAATCTGGTTGATACCCAGGATGCTGACAGCAACCCATATCAACCAATCATGTCAGTCAGTGTTCTGCCCCAGCTTCGGATTCCCAGAGAATGTGACACAGACCAAGCTTCGCAAACACTGTTTAATTCCAAACAAATCCCTTTCAAGAATGCAGGCTTCCCGTGCAGAGGGTCCTTATCAAAGTTATTAAGAACAAAGTCCGACAAAGGTTGGCAACCAGCCCAGAAAACCAGATATGAGAAGTCGCTCGCTCTCCAAGATGCTCTGTAGTAATGAGACATTGTTTCTAGCAAGAAAGCACTAGCTGCGTGCGACTTAAATAGGCTAAGGGAGTGGCCAATTATCCTCAAGCCCTACTCTCGAGTAGACCTCCTCCTCCTGAGTAGCCACTCCTGCCTTTTGGCAGTCCTGCGTGCCCAAGCATTGAGGAGAGGCTCCTCCACTTCGCTCTCTCCACTGGAAGGAGCCTCTGGAGGTTCTGAAGGCCCTGGCTGAGTCTCTGCCTCTGGCATCACATCCTCTTCGGACTCCTCACTGTCCGACACAAGCGCTGGCTGCGCAGGCTGCTGGCATGACACCACACCAGCCTCTTCATCGTCGGGATCAGCCACAATCCGCACAGGCCACTGGCGGGCCACAACAGTCAGTGATATTTGTGATACATTTTTAAATGTTCAGTTGGCTGAGTTTCATGTTTAATGAATAAAGAAATCATCATCATCATCATCATCATCATCATCATCATCATCTCGTTTGCTGTGTATACTGTCATTTTTGCGTATATAATAATAATAATAAACTGATTACAAAGCTAGACATGACCGAGATACTAAATTAATCCACTGGTCATTATGTAAAAAATGCAACTTTCCTGTATCCAAAAAGTCATGGGAACATAAAGTGGAAAAAGTTATAGAAAATGAGAAGGTGAAGATCTTGTGGGACTTTCGAATACAGACAGATTGTCACTTGGAACACAAAACACCAGATATCACAGTTGTCGAAAACCGAAACGTACAATTTATTGACATCGCAGTACCAGGCGATGCCAGAGTCGAAGAAAAAGAACTGGAATAAATCATGAAATATCGCGACCTGGCCATTGAAACTACACGGCTATGGATGAAACATGTAACAGTGATACCCATTGTTATCGGGGCACCTGGTACCATGTCCAAGAATTTTATAAGATACATCAATAAATTGCAGCTTCCTGCAGTAACACAAGCAGAACTGCAAAAAACTGCGCTATTTGAAACATTGTACATCTTAAGAAGATACTTGGTTGATACCTAGGATGCTGGCAGCAACCCATATCAACCATTAGCACCAGTCAATGGTATTTGTGATGCATTTTTGAATGTTCAGTTGACTGAGCTTCATGTTTAATGAATAAAGATAATAATAATAGTGGCATGATAGTGGAAATAAAATACTGTTTCTGAGAGCAATGCCTCTACACAAACAACAACAACAACAATAATAATATTAATAATTTCTTCAAACCTCCCAGACAGTGGAAATCGAATACTGTTTCTGAGAGCAATACTTCTGCGCAATTAAATAGTGTACAATGTACAAACATTGACTCTGGGAAAAATCCAACCAGAACTTCAGAAGTTTCAGTTGTTCTGTATTAAAAGCAAAAACAAACACCACAAAAATTGCTACTGACAAGCACTTTATTCAATTCAACTGTGTACTATAGGCAGGGGAAAAACATGGTAACATATTTTAGTATGAAAGAGAAATCTTTGCTGATTACCTGCAAATCAATCAAAAATCGTCCAGTGTGTTTTCACCTATCACTGTTCTGCCTTTCTATCCAAAAGTCTATTCACTCCTGTACAGGTATATCAAAGACAATTTTGGCCTTGTTTAGGGTTTAACTGTAGACCTGTTTTCCTGAAACTTTAAATCAAATCTTAAATATTTACTCCCTCAGGCAGCCAATAATCAGGGCCAATTGGTTTAAAGTCTCTTCTCTCCTTCTCACCCCCCCAAAAAATTGTGTGTAATTCCTACGTACGCAGTCAGTTATTGTGAAGGTGAGATAAATATCCTGCATTGAAAGCATTGGATTTGTTTTTGTCCTTCTCAGGGTTTTCTTTGCAAATTTTTTACATCTTGACAGAGATTTATATTATTAAATGACATCCTTGGAGAATGTAAGCAAACCCATTTTTCATTTCTACTAGCTTTGCGTGCGAATGTCCCTTATTTAGCGTAAGATCCATCAGAAAAAATAATATGCATATACAGAAAAACACCTATATAGACAAGCTCCACTGAATTCAAAAGAACTTATTTGAGGGCAAATAATTAAAGGGTTGCAAGACTTCAAAACAGAAAGATAAGACTTCAAAATCAAAAATATGAGGCAAAGCTTAAAATGTATTTAATGTTAGATGAATCATCCCCATCCATCAAATTGTTCTTTTAATGGTGCTAAATAGAGAAAAGATTACCTAGTGTCCTCCTTTCCATCTCTACTCTTCTTCTGTCATGACTAGAATAAGCAATGACTAGAATAATCATTCCCTTTGGGAATGATAAGAAAGCAAAGCCTTAGAAAGACTAAACAAGAAATTAAAGCAAATATGTGCTATTAGTATATCACCAAAATAAGCTGTATTTTAATACAGGAATGATACAGATTTTATGCTAATTGGTCCTGATTTTTTAAAGACACCTCTATATCCACTGCATTTCACAATGTGCGGTACATCACAATTTCCATTAGCAGCTAATATCACCCCAAATTTAAGAATGCTTTTACATAATTCAGGTTTCATGAGAAGAGCAGAGCTAAAAGAGAAGCAGAAATTTTTCCTATCATGGTTGCCATGATGATGATGATGATGATGATGATGATGATGATGATGATGATGATGATGATGATGAATTCAATTTATATACCGCCCTTCTCCTATTGGAGTCAGGGCGGTGCATAGCCAAGGATAAAAAACATACCAATACAAAATTTAAAATCAATTAAAAGAATGATACAGCTTTGGCCCACAATTTAAAACAATCCAATTAAAACCCAATTTACACTTAAAAAGCTAAAAAGAGCTAAAAACTATGTTGAGATGTTGATATAAAAAAGATGTTGAGACTCCAGAAAGAGTGCAGAGAAAAGCAACAAAGATGATTAGGGGACTGGAGGATAAAACATATGAAGAATGTTGGCAGGAATTAGGTATGTCTAATTTGATGCAAAGGAAAACTGGTGTGACATGATAGCAGTATTCCAAATATCAAAGAGTTTGCCACAAAGAAAGGGAGGTCAACTTATTTGCCAAAGGACCTGAAGGCAGGACAAAAGCAATGGATGGACCATTGCTGATGGAAACTAAACAAGGAGAGAACCAATCTAGAACTAAGGAGAAATGTCCTGACAGTTGGAACAATTAATCAATGGGATGACTTGCCTCCAGAAGTTGTGGGTGCTCCAACATTGGAAGGTTTTTTAGAAGTGATTGGACAACCATTTTATTTATTTATTTGTTTATTGGTTCGATTTATATGCCGCCCTTTTCCGGGCGGCTTACAATGCGTTAAGCAATAGCCTTCATACTTTTGTATATACCTGCTTAGTAGGGCTTTCACCCCCCCCCCCCAAAGCGGTGTTCTTTTTTATACAAAGTCAGCTTATTGCCCCCACAATCCGGGTCCTCATTTTACCTACCTTCAAAGGATGGAAGGCTGAGTCAACCTTGAGCCTGGTGAGATTTGAACTTTCAGTAATTGCAGGCAGCTGGTGTTACTTAACAGTGCTTTAGTCTGCTGCGCCACCAAGGCTCTGGTGAAATGGTATAGGGTTTCCTGCCTCAGCAGGAGGTTGGACTAGAAGACCTCCGAAGTCTCATTCTAACTCCATTATTCTTCATAATGTCAATGTACATGATTCTACTTCTTGATTTTCAAAGGCCATGCTGGTGGGGGAATTGCTGGAGATGAAGTCGTGTCTATACGTGTGGAAGTTGCTCAAATTGCATAACACTATTCTTAAAGTCTGGGGAGTGTATGGACACATATAAGATTCCAGATCTTTTCTGCATCATGTAGCCTTGCTCCTTTTGTGGCTTTCCCCCATGTATCATTCATTACAGATCCTCAAGGCCCAATTGTGCTTGAAGCATATGGTGAATTTGGAGGATGTCATTCACTAGAAACATAAATAGAATTGTAAAAAGTGGAGCAAGTATGTGTTTATTACTAAATTTTGCATGGTATTTTAAATCACCATCACCATCACCCTTTCTCTGTCATTGTTGTGACGTAGGCTTACTGAGTCATTACAATACACAATTAGTCCCCAAAAAAACCTATTTTATTGTAACAGCTGAGAATTACGTTCATTCCCAGCTGAGTCCCAATTAGTTGCAAAACAAGTCCTTCGGGAGAATCACCAACCTTTTCCTTCATTGACACCCTGCCAAAAGTCTTACTTGGCAAAGCCCCACAGAGTTCAGAAACAAACAAGAGATGCCGACTGGAAACAGGCTCAAACTCAACCCAGATGTCCCCGCCAAGACAAGCCCCAGTCTCCTCAGTGGATTCTGCCCAGTCAGAGTCCAGCCTGTTCCGGATCTGAGCGATTTTATCTTGCAGAAACTGTGCAAAATCCTCAGCTCGGCCCTGCAAGGGGTCCTCCCTCGCTCCAAGATTAAGGAGGGAGTGGGTTACCCTAAACAGGGCGGCTGGGCGGTTTTCTGCAGATGCAATGAGAGCGGCGAAGTACTGCCGTTTCACTGCTTCCATTGCCACAAGATAGACCTAATATGGGTTCTTAGCTGTGTCCAGTCAGATTCCGATCAGGAGGACCTCCAACCACCCTCCAGGCATCTTTTCCAACACTTCATTTCCCTGAGCTCCGCAGTAAACCATGGAGCTGCCCGGGATCTGCATCGGATCAGAGGCTGCATAGGCGCGATTCGATCCAGGGCCCCTACCGCAGCCTGTTCCCAGGCCGCAACTAGGGCCTCGAAGGAATCGTGGGTTAAGGAGGCGGGAAATGGCCCAAGCTCTGTCAGGAACCTTTCGGGATCCTTCAGGCGCCTGGGGCGGAACCATCTCATAGGCTCCGCAACCCAGCGGCGGGGTCTAGCGGTAGGAAGGTCCAGCCTAAGGAGGGAATGATCGGTCCATGACAGGGGGTCGATGGATAAGGTCTTCTCCCCTGATCATTTATCCACCGCCCAGAGAGAAAAATCAGGTCGAGTGTGTGTCCTCCTATATGAGTTGGGGCCTGTACAATCTGAGTCAGGTCCATGGCCGTCATGGAGGTCATGAACTCCCACACTAACTCAGATGTCTCCCCGACTGAAGGCAGGTTGAAGTCTCTGACAACCAAAAGGTTGGGGAGTTCAACCGCCAATTTGGCCAAGACATCTAGTAGTGCAGGCAGGGCTGAGGCTACGCAGCTGGGTGATAGGTATGTAACCAGGAAACCCGACTGAACTCCAGGATCCCATTTCAAAAGGAGCGATTCACACCTGCCGATCTGAGGGACAGTGACCTCCCTAGGACTAAGACCTTCCCTAATATTGTGTCCATTTTTGGGTTTTTTTTTTAAAAAAATGTATACAAAGATGTCACTTGCCTATGAAACTAGCTTTTACTTCCTCTTGAGACCTGGGAATTTCCTAAACCTATGTTGGAGAGTTAGAGGATATTTGAAATAAATCTGGCTACAGGGAAGGAACAGGAGAAGGTAAAAAAATGAACAGAACTCTAGTGTGCAGAAAGGGGAAAAAACATATGTAATATTCTACATAGTACATACTTTCTACTCTGGATGAGAGGGTGACTTTTTGACTTTTAATTCCAGCTGCAAAATATTAAAGAATAAAGAAATATATATTCATGGAATATACATAACTTGTATTAAGTTTGTAACCTTATTTAGATATAAATAGTGACAATAATAAAGGTCTAAGCATGTAGCAAGGATACTTCAGAAGTTTATTCCACAATACAACCAATTTGTTAAACTTTAATAAGTTTACTTAGTGTTCTCCTGCTTAAATAAAATTACTATGTGCAAAAATCATCAAAGTAATGAACCAAAAATCTTTTAAAGGATACCTTACATCAGGGCTATCAAACTCACGGCCCGTGGGCCAGATGCGTCATGCACTGGCCACACCAACGTGGCCAGTGCATGAAGGGGGGGAAGCCGCAATACATCACATGATGCCGCTGTGATGCCGTGAGTTTGACACCCCTGCCTTACATGTTGCATGGCAGAGTAGCTAAGATTAACAATAGAAATTTCTTTTCAGAAAACACCAAATACAGACATAGAAACATCATTGTATCTAGTTCTATTATCTATCATCTATCTATCTATCTATCTATCTATCTATCTATCTATCTATCTATCTATCTATCTATCTATCTATCTATCTATCTATCTATCTATCATCTATGTCTGTCTGTCTGTCTGTCTATCTATCTATATCTATGTCTGTCTGTCTATCTATCTATCACCTATCATCTATCTATCTATCTGTCATCTATCTATCTATCTATCTATCTATCTATCTATCTATCTATCTATCATCTATCTATCATCTATCTATCTATCTATCTATCTATCTATCTATCTATCTATCTATCTATCATCTATGTCTGTCTGTCTGTCTATCTATCTATCTATCATCTATCTATCTATCTACAATATTGATCCATCCATCTATCCATCCAACTATTTTCCTTCCTTCCTTCCTTCCTTCCTTCCTTCCTTCCTTCCTTCCTTCCTCCCTCCCTCCCTCCCTCCCATCCATCCATCTTCTGGTTTTTGCCACAAATCTCTCTCTTCCCCCCTCTTTCTCATCTGTCTGTCTGTCTGTCTGTCTGTCTATCATCTATCTATCTATAGTATCTATCCATCCATCTATCCATCTAGCTACCACCCTTCCTTCCTTCCTCCCATCCACCCATCATCCATCCATCCATCCATCCATCCACCCATCTTCTGGTTTTTGCCACAAAAATCCATTTTGTCTGTCTGTCTGTCTGTCTACTGTATCTATCTGTCTGTCTGTCTATCTGTCTGTCTGTCTGTCTGCCTATCTATCTATCTATCTATCTATCTATCTATCTATCTATCTATCTATCTATCTATCTATCTATCTATCTATCCCTCTTTAGATTTTGTCCAGAGATGATACTAGACATGCACTCCTATTCTCTGTTTCACCCTTCACCCTCATTTTAAACCTAATCTCCTTCAACTTGCCATTGTAAAAGATATGTCACTGTATTGTACAATAGTGAGCCTAACTTAACAGCATGTGCTCTGGCAAATAAGGAGAGCATCTCATTTTCTCTCTATTTTTGATTTGCTGTAGCCAATAGAAGAAGGACTCATTTATCAACAATCACTGCACATGACAACATTCACACCTAGCAAGATTACTTTGTTGTACATGTGCCCTTTGAGATAATCCTCTTCTCCAAAGGACAAATACCTCCCTGGGAGCAAGGTCAGTATTCAGAGTGAGTGTCAGCTGCGATTTCAGGGAAATTTGCTGTTGAGAAGATAGACCTTTCCAAACTTGCATTTCATTTTATTACACAACAGGTACAAATAACATTATATTTAAAGTATTTGCTTCATATTTTAAGATGGCATAACAAATAACAATTCTACTGAATCACTGTGGTTCATCAGCAGCTTTCAAAATTAATAAACAGAAGACAAATATGTTAACAAAATCATGAAGATACAAGATCAAAAACAATTGACGAATAAGATAGGTTTAAATATTGAGAAGAGGATAAAATATGTAATTATTACAAATTATTTACAAATACTAATTGCACGTTATTTGAAAATAACTATGTTAAGACATGGAATGAAGTAAGAAAAAGATACGACAATATGAGAGTTGGGTGACATGTAACAATTGATGTTAAATTTGAGTATTGTTTAACGAAAAAAGCACAACAAAGAATGTTCTTTCTGCGCCAACTCAGGAAGCTCAAACTGCCCAAGAAGCTGCTGATACAGTTCTACAGAGGAATTATTGAGTCTGTCATCTGCACCTCTATAACTGTCTGGTTTGGTTCTTCAACCCAACAAGACAGACACAGATTTCAGAGGATAATTAGAACTGCAGAAAAAACAATTACTACCAACCTGCCTTCCATTGAGGACCTGTATACTGCAAGAGCCAAAAAGAGGGCTGTGAAAATATTTACAGACCCCTCGCATCCTGGACATAAATTGTTTCAACTCCTACCCTCAAAACGACGCTATAGAGCACTGCACTCCAGAACAACTAGACACAAGGACAGTTTTTTCCTGAACGCCATCACTCTGCTAAACAAATAATTCCCTCAACACTGTCAAACTATTCACTAAGTCTGCATTACTATTAATCTTCTCATCGTTCCTATCACCCATCTCCTCCCACTTATGACTGCATGACTGTAACTTTGTTGCTTGTATCCTTACGATTTATATTGATATTGATTGTTTCCTAGTATGATTTGATTGCTTATTTGTACCCTATGACTATCATTAAGTGTTGTACCTTATGATTCTTGACAAATGTATCTTGTCTTTTTATGTACATTGAAAGCATATGCACCAAAGACAAATTCCTTGTGTGTCCAATCACACTTGGCCAATAAAGAATTCTGTTCTGTTCTGTTCTGTTCTGTTCTGTTCTGTTCTGTTCTGTTCTGTTCTAGAAATACTGATGTCAACTCTGATTGATTCTTTCGTGCATCTTCTTGTGATTTTGTTTCTATGGATTTATATTCTACTAACTTCCCTATAGGTTGGGCTAAGGTAAGAGAAAGGGACTGATCCAATCACCTGATAAGCAAGTGGGATTTTCATTTGGAATTCCTTGTTCCAAATGCTTATATAACCATATCAATAAAATATATTCTTCCAGTAGCCTTACTCTGAATATAACTCTCCTTCTCTTGAATTAAGTGCTTCTGTGTTTGGTTGATAACATATGAAAGAAAGTCAATACAAGGAATTGTGCCTAAATTTATATCACTAAACCTGACCCAAAAGCCTTGACTGTCTCTGACCTAAATCTTCAGCTAGGTAGATATATACTACAGCTCTGATGAGTTAAAGTTCTATAATAGTTACTACAGACTTTATTTATGAAAAACCTTTCATTGGTTTGCTCATTTATGTATAGTAAATCCTGTTTCCATATTGCAGTCACTTCTATCTATTAGGTTACATGTAACAGGACAGATTTTCTTCAAGAAAATGGCCCCTCTGTTTTACAGCCTACTGAGATAACTTTGAAATTGATCCTTTCAATTTCAAATTATAAATTGCATGCAATTTATAAGTAATAGAAAGACTACACTGCAACATAAACAGCTGATACAGAAGGAGAGATGAGGTTTAGACAAAAAACAATACAAATATACAAACATACATACAGTGGTGGGATTCAAATAATTTAACAATTATGTCCTAATGACCGGCTGGGTAGGCGTGGCCATGGTGGGCATGGCCTGCTGCACTGCCCTGGGAGTGAAAACGGGACATGGGAGAGCACGCCTCACTCCCCCCGGCACCCAATTTTGGGTCTAGGAGGCCTCCCGGAAGCCTCCTGGGAGCGAAAATGGGCAACAGGGGGGGCATGCCACACACCCCCGTGCCCCATTTTGGGCGTAAGAAGCCTTCCTGAAGCCTGTTAGGAGTATAAACAGGCCGCGGGCGGGGGCATGCCACACCCCTGCACCAGTGGTGGTTGCTCCTGGTTCAGTCCAGTTCTATAGAACCGGTAGTAAAACTGGGTGGGTGGAGCCTCCCGCCATGACGTCATCATGGGTGAACTGTGCATGCTCAGAAGCGCCCGCGCTCCTGCTACGAACTGGTAGTAAAGGTAAGTGGAACCCACCCCTGGCTCCCCATTTTGGGCCTAGTAGGCCTCCCTGCACTTACCCAGGACCCAAAATGGGGCGCATGGGGACTCCTTGGAGGGATGGGGGGAAGGGGCAGGGCCAGCCAGCAATTTAACTACTGGTTCACCCGAACCAGCCCGAACCAGATGAATCCCATCACTGCATACACACACACACACACATAAGCTAATTAATTACAAAAATATAATAATATCACATTATCTGATTATACAGTCACAGAAACCCATTTTCATGAGAAATTATAGTTTAGGTTTCAATGCTTCCATTAACAAAGTTTTAAATAGAGAAGAAGCTGAAAAACTTCAGATGATAGCCTTTTTCTCTGACCTCTTTGACTTCATTTCCTTCTATTATCAGGGAACTAACTCAGGAGACTTTTTTTCCCCCTTTGACTATGTAATGAATCTTTGAAATTGTCTAGAAATGATGGATTCATGACATAATTAACCACTGCAATTAAGGATGAATTGGCCTAAAATGTTATTTTTGTTTCAAATAAAATTTTGTTTGAAACCAGTTTTGACAACTGATTTACTAATTAAACAATGCCAGAAAGATATATTTAAATTTGTGTGGCGGGGCCAAAGAAAAAACACAGGTCATATGTAAGGTCTTTCAAGAGAGTAAAGAAAAAAGAGCTTGGGTTTACCTGATTTAAAATTATATTTTGTAGCTTGTTGTTTAGTTTGGATGAAAAAGTATATGATGCTGATCGGTTGATCTATCTATCTATCTATCTATCTATCTATCTATCTATCTATCTATCTATCTATCATCTATCTATCATCTGTCTATCTATCTATCTATCTATCTAATTTATACTGCTGTCCATTTATCAAAACAAGAAACTTTTTGGATTATTGGAATTAGAATGACACGATTTGAAATTTGGGTTGAATGTTTATCTATGATACTAGCCAAAGTTAATGTAGATTTCAAAAATCATTTAGTCAGACATGCCATATTAAAAGCAGGTAATAAATATAAACTCAGGTTGTGTATGAAAAAACCTTTGTTGCTTTCCCGTCAAGAAGCACATTATAGAAGACAAATTATAACTAAACACAAATAGTTAACTTATGTTAATATATTAGAATTTCCTCAGGGAGATTCCAGACAAAAATCAAGATTTGATATTAGAAGGATGTGGATGGCTTATCTATGTAATAATGTTTTTTAAAAATTAAAAAGATAAAGGACTTTTAATTTTAAACATTGTTAAGACTGGATGTAGAACAGAATTATGTACTAATGATAAACATGTTATTGTTAAAATGCATAAACTTTTATTGATATCTGAAACAGACAAAAAAAAAGAAATTAATATCAAACACCAGTGAAATCAGGAGATTCAGGCAGTTCAAATGAATACAGGTAGTTCTTGACTCATTTAGTCGAATTTAGTAACTTTGAAGTGTTCAAAGTTACAACAGCATTGAAAAATGTGACTTATGACCATTTTTCACAGTTACAACCTTTGCAGCATCCACATGATCATGTGACCAATATTCAGATGCTTAGCAACTGGTTCACATTTATGATGGTTGCAGTGTCCCAAGGTCATCTGATCTCCTTTTGCGACAAGCAAAGTTGATCGGGAAGTCGGATTCACTTAACAACCAGGCTACTAACTTATCAACTGCAATGATTCATTTAACAATGGTGGCAAGAAAAGTCATAAAATGGGCCAAAGCTCACTTACAAAATGTCTCACTTAACAACAGAAAGAGCTCAATTGTGGTCGTAAGTCGACAACTGCCTGTATAAAGATTTATTGCAAGGTTAAGCTCTCTACAAGAATCTGAACTACTAACAGTCAAGGGAAATGAGCGGGAATTAATAAGGCATTCAAGGTGGGCTGGATTTAGATTTCTTGTGAGTGCGCAGGGACTCATGATTTATGATGCATTTGGCTCCTCCCATGAACTCAGCCTGGTTATCTCCTACAGTGAATGAATGATAAAACTGGCTAAAAACTTTGATTATACCATACATATTGATCAATGGGAGCATACGGGAATTAAAGAGCTGAAATTTATGTTATGTGATCATCTTAAAGATAAATTTATATAATGATGTACTTTTAGTATTTGTCCTGGGAAAACCTGTCTAAATGAAATTATACTGGAAATGTGAATAAGAGGGGACTTTTTATTATGCTTGGTGGACTTGTAATTTTTTTTTTGAAAAAAAAATGGATTCATTAATTCAGAAGATTTTAAAGTTTAATATAGAACTGAAAGCAGAGGTGTTTCTTTTGGGATTAAGTGACAAAAAACTTAGTCACTTTGGGGACTAAAGGGAAAAAACTTATGGAACTTATTTTTATATACATAATAACTACAGCAAGATTCTTATTTGCACAATAGTGGAAAGATTTGATATTACCCACTTTGAAAGAGTGTTCAGTGAAGATGACAAAGCTTGCAGAGGTGGCTAAAATAACAGACTTAATTAGAGACAGTAATTAAGTTTACTGCCTTTTGGAAACTCTTTTGGACTTTTTCCACCAAATAGAAAAAAATGAAATTAGATGGTTTTTTTTTTAATTGAAAAAGTTTTTCAAATACAGATTTTTCCCCCTTTTTCCACCCCTCCTCCCTAACCCCCCCTCACCCTCCCCTTCCCCCATGGCCTCTCCAAAATAAAATCCAAATTGATATCACATTATATAATACTTTACCATCCTTTTACACCACCCCCGTTATGCTAACCATTTCTTTCTAACATTATTATTATATCCCCCCTATACTATACATTTCAAAGCAACTTTCAGCTATACAATTATATAATAAATCCTAATTTGGCATTTATTAAACTCATAATCTACCCATTTCCTCCACCCCCATACATATTTCTCTTAATTCAAATCTTTTACGTATATTAATATCTGAACATAACATCCCTTTTCCTAAACTAAACAATCAGTAACCTAACCTATCTCCACCCACTTTCCTACAGGTCTACCATACATAATATTTTTAATATCATTGTTCTTCTGGCCACACCACTAAAAGATATTTCCATATATATATAAAATCCTCAAATGACTTTAAGTTTGTAATCCATATAGTATCTTCTGTAATGTATTTCAACTGGATTATTAATTCCATCGCCCATGTTAGGGTAACATCAAGTTCTGCTTCCACCAGTATATTCAGTATCTTCAATTACCATCTGCCCCCATCAATAATAAATGTTTTCGTATATAAAAAACCACCCGAGTGACTTTATATTTATATTCCATGTAGTATCTTCTGTAGTGTCTTTTGTCTAGATTATTAATTCCAACCACCACGTTAGGGTAACAACCAGATCTTCTGCATGCCCCAATTCCATAGTTCTCTTGCCTTATAACTCAACATATATGTAATCCATTTTTCAAAGAGTCCAAAATAGAAAGTTCCAATCCGCTCAATGAAAGGCCATCTTCCACATCCCAAGAACACCAGCACTGCAGAGATCTGTTATTCTTCTCAAAATAGTATAAGTCTATGATTTGCCTCAGTTATATTTTCATGTATCAGCCTTCTATAAATCCCACTTATTATATTTAATTGTCTCTTAAGTAACTGGCATTAGTCTGTTGGCTAAAAAGAAAGAAAAAAATTTTTTTTTGTTTAGTTTAAATTTTTTTAGTTTTGTAGAACCTGCTTCTTCTTTTCTTAACTTGTTGTGGTTTAGATCTCCATCCTGGTTGCCTTTCTAAGACTTGTATATCAGCTGATTGAATTACATGCTGGTCTGTAACTTGATAAGACATCAAATCGAAATCCAAAGCCGCCTCTCTTATATTTATAGGTGATCCAGCTATAGCCTCTGAAGGAGAATCCAAAAGCGGCTCATCCAAAAAGGCCTCTGTAACTTGTTGTTTTTCCATTATCTCCATCTCCATCTGCTTAGCCTGAGTTTCAATCTCTTGTTCATTTTGCTTTTCTTTATCCCCCTCCTGTGTTCCTAACACTGATGACATACGTGGAGATGTTGGATCCATTTTAAAAACCTTGTAGTAAAATTCTTCCGCTTTTTCAACAGTATTTAGTTGATATCTTTCTCCTTGATATCTCAATATTATACCAACTGGAGCATCCCACCTAAATGGGATGTTTTATTTCTTTAATTCAGACACCAAAAATCCAAAGCCCTTTCTATCTATTAACATCTTGGACGGCAGCTCTTTATATATCCAAATCTTCCTTCCATTTCTAGAGTGGAGTTAAAAGACTTTTGCACAATATCATTTCTTATTCCTTTATCAGTAAAGTAAATCACCACATCTCTGGGCAACTGCCTTTGCTTTGCCACCCAAGAATTTATTCTGTAGGCCTTATCAATCTTACAGGATACCTCCTCAGGACTAACCTTTAAATCCCAGCCAGAACTTCAGCAGACATCTTTCTCAAATCATCTCTGTTATTTTCCTGTATTCCCCTCATTCTGACCGCAAATTCCATGGATCTGAATTGCATCATTGTGACTTCATTTTCAATCCTTTGTTTTATATTATC
This sequence comes from Pantherophis guttatus, assembly GCF_059756535.1. NCBI lineage: Eukaryota > Metazoa > Chordata > Lepidosauria > Squamata > Colubridae > Pantherophis > Pantherophis guttatus. The sequence goes on along the minus strand of NC_142070.1, from coordinate 16,770,604 downwards.
TGCATTGTAAGTCTCGTGATCAGCTTCCTTTATTTTAGACTCTACTTCTAGGCTATTTTCTTGAATATTTATCAAATCATCTTCAATTCTTTGTATTTTATTATCCAGATTATGAATCTTATAATCAGCTTCCTTCATTTTAGACTCTATTTCTAAGTTGATATCTTTATCCATCTTTATAATTATTTCTGAAAAGCTTTTCAAAGCTGTTACAATATATCGTTTCAGGTTATCATACTTTTGTTGTACCAACTCTTTAATTTCCTGTCTAAATTTTTCAAGATTCTGGTTCACAATCTCATCATGTCTTGCCATCTCCTCCAAAACAAATTCCTTTAGGTCTTTAAAGCCATTCTTCTGCATCTGCAAGCTCAAAACTTGTTCATGTGATTTATAAATGGGGGAGCTCCCCCCCCCAGACAACAGCTTGGTTGTCTGGCTTTGTCAGTTTTAACACCATCCTGCCACACAAACAGACTCTTTTTAAAGAAAAAGACTTCTCTCCAAACAATATTAATATCAAGTCTCTAAGAAAGAAGAAGCATGAAGTAGGAATTTTTCTCTTCACTTCCAGCCAGCACTATTGTTTCAGATACTTTGTAACGTATTAAACTATTCAAATGGAAGGACTTTCGCTTTCAGCTTTCTTCTCAAGCCTCAGCCAGTCGCCATTTTAAACTTTCTTTTTTTTCCTCCCATTTCACTCTTTCTTCACTTTTAAAATCACTCATAGGGTTGTTAGAAATACTTGCAATTTAAAGTCCCAGATCCAGATTTCATCCTGCTTGTTCAGACAATCTGTTAGTTTTCGTTGATTGGGTTGGTCCCATCGCCTGGCTCTGCAAAGCGCAGAGTTTCCCCGAAGCCCGGAGCAGCGGGGAGCTGGATAGGGAGCCACATTCTGCTTCCTCCCCAAGAGTAAAAAAAAAAACTCTGGGGAGATCGCACAGGGCTCTACCTGTTCTCGCCGGCTCTCTCTCATGTCTCCTCAATGAGACGGAGTTTTTCGAGCCGTCTCTCAGCTGTAGAGACGGCTCGTTACGGGCGACGAGGCTGGCGGTTCCGAAAGACCGTCTGGCGACGACGGAAACCAAACCGGAAGCCCAAATTAGATGGGTTTGATGGTTAGAAAAAAAATGAATTAGTTATGTTATAACCATAGAGTAAGAACTGTGCTTAAATTTATGCCTTTAACTGTTGCAAAACAAAAATAGAAAGCCATTTCTTTGTATTACCGTATTTTTTGGAGTATAAGTTGCACCTTTTCCCCCCAAAAAAGAGGGTGAAAATCTGGGTGCATCTTATACTCCTAATGTAGCCCCGCCCAGCTTCTCAAAGAGGTTTCAGAGGCTGAAAAAAGCATCAGAAACAGTTTCTGAAAAGAAGCCCCCAAACAGAGGTTCAGAAAAAAAGCCCCCAAACAGAGCTTCAGAGGCTTTTTTTCTGAAGCTCTGTTTTGGAGGCTTTCAGAGGCAGAAAAGAAAGTTTTTTTCTGAAACAGAGTTTCAGAAGTTTCAGAGGCAGGGAAAAAAAAGCAAAAAAAAAAAAAAAAGCAAGGCACAGAGATCACAACCAAGGAACCTGTTGCTAAAATTCACTTCTGGGAACAACTGATTGGGGGTATTCTGGGAGGCCCATCCGCCTGCCAGTCAGCTTTTTTCTTATTTTCCTCCCCAAAAACTAAGGTGCATTTTATACTCCGGTGCGTCTTATACTCTAAAAAATATGGTACTTTTTTCTTTCTTATTTTTCTGCATTTTTGGCTTTGTTCTTTCTTTCTTTGTTTACTTCTTTTCTTTACATTAAACATTTGTTTGTTTAAAAAGCTAATAAAAATTATTACCAAAGAGCCAATTAAAAGGGGCTGTACATATTTTGAAAACATTGGAAATGATGACTGCTTTTATATATTTGCCTGTCTGTGTGAATACAGAGACATGACTCTACACATTATGTAAATAGATTTAAATAATTAAATAATCCCTAAAACGGATCGAAATGTTTTGTTTGGGCTGCATTTTAAAACAACTTTAAGGGCTTGAAACACATATTTTCCCACTGCCTTTGTTCTTCCAATTTTGCAATGCAAAGCAGTCCCTCAGCTCAATGATAAACATCAAACGCTCTCCTTGTTAGAAAAAGTTGCTTACAAAAAGTGTGTATTAGGGAATTCTCCCACATATTTTGCAAGCCAACATAGAAATTACACATAACTAGTTTACCAGTGAATAGACATCATAAAATAAGCTGGTGTTTCTCAACCTTGGCAACTTTAAAATCAGTGGATTTCAACTCCCAGAATTTCCCCAGCCAGTTGGCTGGGGGGATTCTGGGAGCTGAAATCCACCATTCTTAAAGTTAATATGGTTGAGAAACACTGAGATAAATCAAGCACAGTATTACTACTCTGTTACTAGTCAGCCAACTCTGAAGCAGGGATGAAATCCAACAGGTTCTGACATGTTCTGGAGAACTGGTAGCGGAAATTTTGAGTAGTTCGGAGAACCTGCAAATACCACCTCTGGCTGGCCCCAGAGTGGGGTGGGAATGGAGATTTTGCAATATCCTTCCCCCAAGAGTAGGGAGGGAATGGGGATTTTGCAGTATCCTTCCTCTGCCACACCCACCAAGCCACACCCACCAAGCTACACCACACTCACCAAGCCACGCCCACAGAACTGGTAGTGAAAAAAATTGGATTTCACCACTGCTCTCAAGGCTCCCTGTATCATAGGCTTGTAAAAAATGAAAACGGGGAACGATCTGTTATGCCACTTTGAATCTTTGAAATCTATACCAGAGATAGTTTTGCTTGTTTTGCTCTTTCTGTTCCTCCTTTAATGAGACCTAATTTAATCATTTAACTAAATGTTAGTACCTATGCTACTTCCTTCCTCAGACAACTGATCAATAATTCCCAGTGGCATTAATGACTCAGAGATGTTGTAGAGAATATTTTGCCAACACAAAGACTAAGCTCTAAGACATTTTTTTTAAAAAAAACATTGCATGGGAAACAATCCTAGTTTATACTGCTGTTTTCCTGTTAAATTGCAGACCTCTTCAGCATTTCATATCTGCCAACATATTACAAGTAGTCCTCCACTTATAACAGTTCATTTAGGGACCATTCAAAGTTACGACACTGAAAAAAGTGACTTATGACCATTTTTCACACTTACAACCATTGCAGCATCCCCATGGTCACATGATCAAATTCAGACACAATACAGATTCGTATTTATGACAGTTGCTGTTTCCCAGAGTCACGTGATCACTTTTTACAACCTTCTGACTAGCAAAGTCAATGGGGAAATCAGATTCACTTAACAACCGTACTAACGTAACTGTCACAGTGATTCACCTAACAAGAAAGGTTGTACAATGAGGCAAAATTCACTTAAGAACTGTCTCGCTTAGCAACAGAAATGTTGGGTTCAATTGTGGTCGTAAGTCGAGGACTACCTAAAGTTATTTCTTAGCTTCCTTCTTTCTACATTCTTAAATAGCAGATAGATAGATAGATAGATAGATAGATAGATAGATAGATAGATAGATAGATAGATAGATAGATAGATAGATAGATAGACAGACAGACAGACAGACAGACAGACAGACAGACAGACAGATGATATAGATATTTAGAATTTAGAATCTAGAAAGTGCAGAGAAGAGCAACAAAGAGGATTAGGGGACTGGAGGCTAAAACATATGAAGAATGGTTGCAGAAACTGGGTATGTCTCATTTAATGAAAGGAAGGAGTAGGGGAGACATGATAGCAGTGTTCCAATATCTCAGGGGCTGCCATGAAGAAGAGGGGGTCAAGCTATTCTCCAAAGCACCTGAGGGCAGGACAAGAAGCAATGGGTGGAAACTAATCAAGGAGAGAAGCAACTTAGAACTAAGAAGAAATTTCCTGACAGAACGATTAATCAGTGGAACAATTTGCCTCCAGAAGTTGTGAATGCTCCAACACTGGAAGTTTTTAAGAAGATGTTGGATAACCATTTGTCTGAAGTGGTGTAGGGTTTCCTGCCTAAGCAGGGGGTTGGACTAGAAGACCTCCAAGGTCCCGTCTCAACATCTTTTTTACATCATGGCGACCAAAACTGAATGCAGATATACAGATAGAGATATAGAGAAATATAAAATTAAATTAAAGTGATCTGCTGGTTGATGGGGACAAAACTACCATCTTTTCAAACTGACCAATTGGTCTGAGTCAACATGTTTGGCTTGCTTATTCCAATCTTTAGATGAAACCACATCAAGTAAAGAAACTTCTTCCTTTTTGTTTGCAGAATCAATTTCTTTTTAAAAATATTAGGAAGGAAACAAACTGGGCTGAGATTTTGTTCAATGGTTTTGAATGCTTTATGTACTTAGAGAACTAAGAATAGCATCTTTTTTTTCCCTTCTTTTTTCCAGTAAGATCCAACGTGCGTGGGGAAAAAGCTAGCTTCTTAACCAGTCTCGTAACCTTTCTTTTCACCTCTTCCCTGCCCTGAAATTTAGATCTTTAATTATATCTTCCCTCCCTGGTCCTTAGCTACATAAACTGAACCTGCAAGGACATTACCAATTTAATTTACAGTTTTACAAACGGAAAATTCTTGGTTTTTTTTCTCATAGAGGAAGGAAGGAAGCAATATTCTAATGGTGTTGTTTGTTCAGGAATAAACTAGATGTGATCATACGTAGCCTAGCCAATGATTGTAAGTGCACTCTGGTAGATAAAAAGCAATTAACCCCTGCTTTAATATTTTATAAAGTTAAATTATGCATGTTTATTGCTTTTTCTAACCCGACAGAAGTGGTAAAGAAATCATGCAAATAGCTCGGAACTCTGTCCATCAGCTCAACTCTGACCACTGTTTGAAAACAAAATACATCAGGTGTTATGTTGGGACAACTGGGGAAACTGGCAAAGGGTCAGGTTGAAAAACCAGCCAGATTCAACTGGGAGCTTCAGAGAAAAATGTAACAAATGAATAATGCATTCCTGTGGTAGAGACCTTTTTGCAGTTGCTTGGAATATGGGAATATTTCTGTCGCCTTCCAAGTTCCCCTCCATCCTGATCAGTGGTGGGTTCCTCCCGGTTCGGTCCGGTTCGGCTGAGCCGGTAGCAGTGACGATATGACGTCACCGAACCGGTTCCCCCACCCACCCACCCACGTTATTCTTACCTTTTATTTGGTCCCACCCCCAATCTATTGCTGCCTCCTGAGTCCCAGCTGATGACTAGAGAGAAAAAAACTGTTTAAACTCTTGCCGCGGGGCTTCAAAGGGCTGTCCTACAGCTGATCAGTGTTAAAAGCAAACAAATGAGTCGGGTCGTAAGTGCGAGGACTGGTCGTAAGTGCGAGGACCTTCCAGAAATGACTCTGACCAGCTAGCCATGCCCACCTAGTCACATGACCTCCAAGCCACACCCACAAAATAAGCCACGCCCACAGAACCGGTAGTAAAAAAAATTTAGAACCCACCCCCGATCCTGATCCCATGATCCAGATTGAAGCATAAACCTCCCTCCCTAAAACGGGGATGCCTGGACACCATAGAAAAAAAGCACTGAATTGAAAATGAATACAGCAATTTTATTTATTTTATTTTATTTTATTTATTCAATTTATATACCGCCCTTCTCCTAGTGGAGAAGAGAGAGATAGAAGAAGGAGTTGGGAGATTGAAGGAAGGGAGAAGGAGAGAGAGGAACAGAAGAAAGGGAAGAGGAGAGGAAGAAAGGAAAGGGAAATAAGAGTAGGAGGGAAGGTTAGATAGGGAGGAGGAAAGGAGGACGGGGAGAAAGGAAGGGGAAGTAGAGAAGGAATAGGAGAAGAGGGAAGAAGAAGGTAGGAAGGACAAAAGAAGGGAGGGAGAGGAAGAGAAAGAGGAAGAGAAAGAGAAGAAAGATTGCTGTAAAACAAAAAAGATGAAATGGAAGAAAGGCATCCCCGAACACGTTTAAATATATTAAGATAAAGATTGAATTAATAAAAAATAAAATTAAGGAGAATGTATATGATTAAGAATAGAAAAAATAGAATTTGAGGGTGAAAGAAGATACTGTTTAGAAAAATATGAATAGAAAAATTAAGAACTGATTAACAAATATGGAAAAAGAACACTTTGGCAGAAACTGTAACTAAGTAAAATATATTTGGATATGATGAATTATCTATGATATGATACGGTCAATACTCTATTTCAAAAAATATGTGGGTGTGTATTGGGGGGGAAAAAACCAATAAAACTTGTCAAAAAAAAAAGCCTCCCTCCCTTTGTTTCTCATTATACCTAGAAACTAAAACATACACAGGTGCAACACAAAACTTAACACACACATAGAAGCGAGCAAACAATGTATAATGTTTGCCAGACCAATTTTTGAATACAGCTCATCCGCCTGGAACCCATATTGTATATCGGACAATAACACAATTGAGCATGCTCAGAGGTATTTCACGAGACAAGTATGCCACTCCCTTACTCACAAGAGAATCCCTTATGCCACCAGGCTTGAAATTTTGGACTTGGACAATCTGGACCTGCGCCGCCTGCGGTCCAATCTAAGCATAGTACACAAAATTGTCTGCTACAACGTCCTATCTGTCAACGACTTCTTCAGCTTCAACCACAATAATACACGGGCAAACAATCGATACAAACTCAAGGTAAACCTCTCCAAACTTGATTGCAGAAAATACGACTTTGGCAACAGAGTGGTCAATGCCTGGAATGCTCTACCCGACTTCGTTGTTACAGCCTCAAACCCTCACAGCTTCCACCTCAAACTACCGTGGACTTCACCCCATTCCTAAGAGGTCCGCAAAGGGGGCGTGCATAAGCGCACCAGTGTGCCTACCGTCCCTGTCTTATTGTCCCCATTTATCTGTACTTACTTCCTTTGTTCATGTTTATGTTCATACCTATACTTGTTATCTTGTACATGTTTGACAAACAAATAATAAAATAAAATAAAATATAAAAAATAAAATAAATAAAATAAAATAAAATAAAATAATAAAATAAAATAAAAATGGAGCTGTCCTGGTTACCAGCCACACAGAGCTAATCCATATTCACACACTACAATGAGTACATAGTGAGAATATGTCCACATTACTTCATCACACAGAAAAACAAGAGATGCCTTTAATAACTGCTGACGGTAAAAGGGCTAGAAGACACCAGGAGCTACGATCTGAAAGTTCTTCCTAACTTATTTTACATTTATAACTGTACAACTTACTATTATGTACCACGCAGTATGTTTTTCACCGAGTCAAACCCAATGTTAAGCACGTGAAGCTAGTTTATTGAAATTCTAATATTCTACAAAAATGACAACAAGATTTCTGCTTATCTAAAGTTTGCAAATCCAAGTCAAAGTCTGGTTCAATGGGAAGAGCCTACAGGGAGTCCTTGTTGTGGCTCCGTTGCCTGAGCCTGGGCTATCGACAGATGCAGACTCTGAGAGTGAGGGAGAGGAGTTGGCAAGGCCTCCCTCTCCAGGACCCTCCTCTCTGGCAATGCTTCCAAAGGACACCGAAGGCCAAGAGATAGGCCCAGAGCCAAGCAGGTCCCCGCAGCCACAGGTGGACAGCGATGAAGAAGATAAGTGCTGGCTGGATCCTCGACAGTGGCGGAGGGATAAGCATGCACAGCAGAGGGGAAGGCATGCCAGAGATTAGCTGAGTCACTGTACCACACCCCACAGGGTATAAATGTGGGTGTGGTGGCTGGTTCAGTTTGTGACGAGCAAAAACTAGAAATAATCCATGATCTCTGCGTTACTGGACTTCTGCCTGCCTTGTCGGACTGCATTTGGACTAATCCTTGTATTGCTGAAACTTTGCCTGCTTTATCGGAATGCTTGCAGTCTAATCTTTGTTTTGTGTGAGTAAAGTTTGAATTGGCAGCTAGCCACTAGGTTGCTGCCAGCTTTATCTTCAAAGACTTTGTCGTGTGGCTTATTAACTCCGGGCCGTCTGTGGGGGTGCATGTGTAGGACGGGGACAGAACAGTCCTTGACTTACAACCACAGTGGATAGCTGTCTATCTCCCTCTCTGCCGCCAACACAGAGCCCTCATCTGAACTTTCTCCAGCCCCCAGGACTGGCCCAAGTTCCTCCCCAACCTCCTCACTGTCCGACTCTGCTGTTTGCGCTACTGTCCACCAGCAGGCCAGAACACATAGAGCAGGGATGTCCAATCAACATAGAGCAGGGGTGTCCCATCTTGGCAAGACCTATGGAATTTCAGGCAGCCCTAGGAATTCTGAGAGTTAAAGTCCACAAGTCTTAAAGTTATCAAAATTACACAGCACTAGTGTAAAAAGCATATTTGCTCTCAGGCATGAATTTTCTGTGGTACATGAAAAAGAAATGAGCGAGACACGGAATAAGAATGAATCAGAGGAGAAGAATAATGTAAAGCAGACTGATGACTGAAATAAAACGAATCTGGACCCCAGTTTCTCAGGAAACTTCACCTTTCCCAGCGCTTCCACAATCACTTGAGAAGAAAAGGCAATCAGTGGCTCAGAGGCAGAAGATGGGATTCTAGCAGGCTTAAGTTAGATTCTTATGATACTGACATCTTCCCTCACTTACATCTTGCTAGCATGCTTAGATGTGACTTTCAATGGATTCTTGAAAGCTATCATATTTGGTACAGAATAACAGTTGAGAGTGAAAGAAGAAAATGTTTTTCTCAAACAGCTTTCAAGTAGCAAGAATCTCATATCAAATCAATAAACACAACATCCACAGATAGCTTATCCAGGTTAGGCTATGAATAATAAGGAAATACTGTTTTCCATGCAGACTACATGTGATTTAACATGTTTTAGGGCAGCATCCATATATTCACTGGAAGTGGAATAACCACACACTAGGAAAGGATAGAACAAAGAAGAGTATGGTGGAAATTTAAGGAACAACTGCTGCTGGAGCTTAGTTCCTGAAATCTAAATCAGGGGTGTCAAACTTGATTTCATTGAGGGCCACATCAGGGTTGTGTTTGGCTTCGGGGGTGGGGGTGGCCAGGGTGGGGGTGGCCAACTCAATGTTACTCATTTCAGGACTCCTGTGGTGGTCCAAGCACTCTGCCAGCGAAAATGGGTTCCCGAGCTCCGTTTTCAGCTACCACAGCCTCCTGCAACCCTCTGCCAGTGAAAACGGAGCTTGGGAGGGTGGCCCTCCCAAGCTCCATTTTTGCTGGCAGAAGCACCATGGGCTGGTCCTTCATTGTTTCCAGGGCGGTCCTGCGGTCCAGATATAAGTACCCCATAGGCCAGCTCCAACTCCCGGGCCTTGAGTTTAACACCCCTGATCTAGATGACCAAGGTTACAAGATCCACCTGGACAGTTTAGGAAATCCAGAAGTATACTGAATACCATTTGACTTATGATTTCACCAAGATATTGGGGGAACAGGGTGGTGCAGAGGCTTAATGACGCTAGATGTGCTGAGCGATTGCCAGCACTCTGGTGGTTCGAGTTCAGCTCCACGGGACAGGATGAGCTCCCATCTCTCGTCCCTAACTTCTGCCTACTTCTTCTTCTTCTTGTGCCATATCCATCATCGGACGTTGGCGATCATGTTGGCAATCAAATTCTGCCTACTAGGCGTTTGAAAGCATTGTTTGCGAGTAGATAAGATAGGTACAGCCATTTTGGTGATGGGAAACTGCTGGCTTCATTCTGTGCGGGGAGCTGGAACCAGAGCTCAATCTGGTCAGATGTGATCAAAGGAGGAACAGTAGAACAAAGTTCTGGATTAGACAACTTCCTCTGAGAACCCTGCAGCCAGCCAGTGTGAAGTTAGTTCACCCTCTTGTACCGATGCAACAAACAGACTAGCGACTGTCAGTTGCCAGGACTTCTACTATATGCATAACATTGTAGCCTCTCTGACCTCATATGTCATATGCTAAATAAATAAATTACCAAGTATTTTCAGATTCAGTGTCAATTGTCTTAATAATTCTTACATCATCCTAGAATTCTTCTCCCTTGTTCATTTATTGAGCTGTTATATTTTAATTATATAATTAAAATTTTAATATTATTCATAAAGCATGGAATATAGCACATAGGTTTGTTTTAATTTTGCACCTGGGAACATGGTTGATGAATAATACGTAAAATACATAAAAATTCATTCGGTTTGGAAAGATGTTGAAACAAGAAATATTGGTCACATAATGTGCTCCCTATATGAAAACTGAGATTTGTTCAGGTGCTTCAATAACAACGGAGGTTTTCCAAGATAATGTATTTTTTAAAAAATCGGAGAGGCCAGCTATGGTAGAAAGCTAATATGGTTACACTTAATAAATGTGCATAATGAATAGTCTCTGGATTGTATTGACAAATCCCCGGGTAAGACCTCAAACATCCTTGTAAAGTTGATTATGAATAGTAGCACTCAATAATTTAATTCTTCAATGCATTTGTTTTACAAGCCACATTGTCTCTTCCAAAATTCCAGATACACAAAAGACTAGGGAAAGCTTTTTTTTCCCCTTTCATTTTTATTTTATAATTACTTTTTTTTTCTTGCACTTTTAACTCGCTCCTTGGTTTCTTTTTTTTCTTCTTTTGTGCTTACTCCTATTAATTTCAATTTGTTTTTAATCTTCTTTGTTAAAATCTTTAATAAAAGAAATTCTGAAACTGAACTATCTCACACACACACATGTATAATCACTGAAATTAGGGCCCTGAAGAATGAGCAGCCCCCTACATGAAAAAAATGGTAATACTGCGAAAACTGATCAATTCATACTGCCAATGGTTGATTACGTCTTGAATGCTATTTATTTAAAGTTTCTAGAAATAGAAAGCCAGAATAACTGGCAAACAATTCTGACATACTACTTTCCTTGTTGTAGGGAGAGACATGAGAACATGTGTGCACGTATTTTACATACAAAATAAGTATCCTCTGAGCCTGTGATGTTTGTTCCATCTGTTGAGGATAAAGTTTAGGCTACAAGCACATAAAATCTGGGCTATGAATTGAACAAATACTTTCAAACAATAAGGATAGGATAGGATAGGATAGGATAGGATAGGATAGAATAGAATAGAATAGAATAGAATAGAATAGAATAGAATAGAATAGAATAGAATAGAATAGAATAGAATTCTTTATTGGCCAAATGTGATTGGACACACAAGGAATTTGTCTTGGTGCATACACTCTTGGTGTACATAAAAGAAAAGATACATTCGTCAAGAATCATAAGGTGCAACACGGGTGAAATCTACTTACCTTCCTTACCGGTTCGGAAGTACACGTACCGCATACATCATGTGCATGCGCACACCTTCTGCGCATGAGTAGAAGGTAAAAAAATATTACTTCCTGGTTAAAACCAGGAAGTAATGACACCCGGGCAGCGATCGCTACCAGATCGCCGAGCCACAGGGAAAAATCGCTACCAGATAGAGCGATCCGGTCCAATCCGGGAGCATTTCACCCCTGGTACAACACTTAATGATAGTCGTAGGGAAACAGTCAATATAAATCTTAAGGATGCCAGCAACAAGGTTACAGTCATACAGTCATAAGTGGGATGAGATGGGTGATAGGAACGATGAGAAGATTAATAGTAGTGCAAACTTAGTAACTAGTTTGACAGTGTTGAGGGAATTATTTGTTTAGCAGAGTGATGGCATTCGGGAAAAAATGTTCTTGTGTCTAGTTGTTCTGGTGTGCAGTGCTCTATACTTTTGAGGGTAGGAGTTGAAACAGAATTTAGACTATACAGAGGTTCAAAACGGATACTTGAATTTGACAAGTATCTTCCTTCTAGACAACATTTTCCTTCTAAATGGGTCAAAACAACATTTGCCCCCAAACTGCTATGGTGCTTCTGACTGTACAGTAAGAGGAATATAAGGACATTTGTAATTGAGAGACAGAACTGATGAATCAAGTCAGCCATTTCAATGATTCATCCTGAGCCACTGATGAAGTTCAACTTAATTTTCAAGTCAAGGCATTGCTTCATAAATTATCATCAAGATTCAGATAATCCCTCAAGGCAAAGCTAGTTGCCTTGGATCTTTACAATCTGCCAATCTTATAAATCTAATCAAACAATACAACAACATGTATTTACAAGGAATATGACTGAACATGGAATCTACATATGGGGTCAAACCCAGATTAAGATCCCAAGGCGCCAAGCAAGATAATTAAAAGCTTACATAATTCTTGGTATTTAGAACTGTCATATGTAAAATAATTGGTTTAAATTATCAACTTCACTTTATCATTTACTGAAACTGGTGCTGCTTTAGTAATTCATTTAGTATAAATGGTGTGAAAACCCCCAATTTTATTTTAAATGATGTCATATAAAGTTGTCCTTTTTTGCACAATTCTAAGTTCAAACATAATGAAATAATAATGTACCTAGAGATGTAGATGGTCACAGTTCAATAAGAAGAAGAATAAACATTTAACAAATGCCATGAGGGTAAAAAGTAACAAACAATAAACACCGCATGAAAAAGATTGCTATAGAGAATAACACATTGTTCAGATTAAGGGGTGAAATAAAACTGAGCAAAATCAAGCCATTTTCAAAGGTTGGGTAAGGTATTTTAAAAGTGCACCAAATCCCCTGTGTTGCTTCCATCTGCAGATGCAGACAAGGTAAGAAAAGCTTTCCAGATGTTCGAAGGGCATCCAACCTTTTTCTTATTAAACAAACATGTGTTGTGAAAATGAATCGTCTAAAGGTCATATCATCCCAGTCACTCGCTCAATATTAGTAACTGTGAGAGGGATCTTGGAGTCCTAGTGGACAACCACTTAAATATGAGCCAGCAGTGTGCAGCAGCTGCCAAAAAAGCCAACACAGTTCTAGGCTGTATAAACAGGGGGATAGAATCAAGATCACGTGAAGTGTTAATACCACTTTATAATGCCTTGGAAAGGCCACACTTGGAATACTGCATTCAGTTTTGGTCGCCACGATATTTTAAAAAATGTTGACATTCTAGAAAGAGTGCAGAGAAGAACAACAAAGATAATTAGGGGACTGGAGGCTAAAACATATAAAGAACGGTTGCTGGAATTGGGTATGACTAATTTAATGAAAAGAAGGACTAGGTGTGATATGACATCTGTGTTCCGATATCTCAGGAGTTACCACAGAGAAGAGGGAGTCAAACTAGTTTCCAAAGCACCTGAGGGCAGGACAAGAAGCAATGGATGGAAACTGATCAAGGAGAGAAGCAACTCAGAACTACGAAGAAATTTCCTGACAGTTAGAATAATTCATCAGTGGAACTACTTGCCTCCAGAAGTTGTGAATGCTCCAACACTGGAAGTTTTTAAGAAGAGATTGGACAACCATTTGTCTGAAGTGGTCTAGGGTTTCCTACCTGAGGATTTGATTAGAAGAACATGAAGGTCCCTTCCAACTCTGTTATTCTGTTCTGTTCCGTTCCATTCCATTCCGTTCCATTCCATTCCATTCTAAAAAGCTCTAGGAAATTTGCTAAGCATTATCATGACCGGGCAGCAAATACATCACACAGCATGGAAAATTTAGTTAATATTCAATGTGAAATAATACAATTTCACAGGAAAACCATGCCAATGTTATTTGGAGTTTTGGAAAGGCAAGTGACGTTTGGAAAGGTAACTGACATTGTATTTTTAGCTTGGATCTATGCTAGCATCTTCAAAAGATGCCATATGTCTTAGTAAGACTTCAATCTCCGATTTGTGTTGCTGAACATAGAAAACATGGCTAACATAGCCAGATTAGATGGATCAATAAAGGAACTTTCTTGAGAGTTGATTGAAAAAAGTTTGCATAAAACTCTGTTTATGCATCTTTACACAAACGTTTTTCTTGATTTATGTACTTTTAAAAAGCATATATCTTCTCCTTCTGATGTAGCTGTTAGCATCCATTTATATTTATAGATTTTTTTTCATCTTTAACTATGTTGTGAATCTGAATCCAGAATTCCTCAGGCACATTATCAAATATAACTTTTAAAAAACTTACTTTTTATACCTTTACAACATAATTACCAGTCCATATCTTGCTGGACTAATTTTTTTTTAAAAAAATTAAATTGTAATTTTGTAAGAAGCAATTCCTGAACCAATCTGTAATCAGCATCATGCTGATGGGTGTTGAGCTTCTTTATCTTTCCTTATAGTTAATTTGAGTCCAATGTTATCCATCTGTGATGTCTATTTGCACAGTCATCTGTTGGGTTGTTGAAAGAAGGTATTTACTATAAACATTGAATTTTCTTGGCAGAATTATATTAGTTATGTTTTCTGCTTCATTTCTTTCACCAAGGCCAAATTTTCCCATTATTATAGGATACTGGAATGCTGAAGTTGCCAATTTTGTTTGATAAAAAGTATGTTTGTACATTGCAAAATTCTGCTGCATTTTCAAAATTAACTGGAGTTAATTACCTAACTTGAACCAATTGAACATTTCAATTTCATGATTTGATACCGTGATTTGATTGAATTACCTTGCAAACTTTAATTCAAAATGTCTTTGCTATAAAGAATACCCAACACATTTCCATCTGATTTACCACCAGCCGGGGCGGATTTACCACCAACCAGGGGCGGGTTCTAAATTTTTTTACTACCATTTCTGTGGACGTGGCTTATTTTGAGGGAGTGGCTTGATGGTCATGTGACAATTTTTTAGGATTTAGCAGAGGTACTGGTCTACCAGGCTTTTAACTGCTTGCAGAGCTATACTGGTTTACTCATTTGTTTTTTGCAGGCACCGGTCTACTCATTTGTTTTTGGAGGCACCGGTCTACCACCACACTGCCTTTTAACACTGATCAGCAATAGGGCGGCTCTTTGAAGCCCGGCGGCAAGAGTTTAAACAGTTTTTTTCCTTCTAGCCTATCAGCTGGGACTCAGGAGGCAGCAATAGATTGGGGATGGGGCCAAATAAAAGGTAAGGATAACGTGGGGGGGCAGGGGGGCAGAACCGGTTTGGTGACGTCATATCGTCACCGCTACTGGCTCGGCGGAACCGGGCGGAACCGGGAGGAACCCACCACTGCCACCAGCCTAGTCAAGTACTTAGAAGGCAAGGGCTGGGCAGCACAAGCAAACGACAGCTAAGATTTAAAAGCTAGCCATCAACACACCACAATCAACATCTAAAAAGCCACTTACAATAGGCACTATAAATGCCACACAGAGAACAGGACATATTCTGCTAGAGCAGGGGTGTCAAATTCGCGGCCCACAGGTTGGATGCGTCACACACTGGCCACGCCCATGCCTGGCTTAGCAAAGGGGGGAAAAGTCATGATACGTCACACGACGATGCCATGACGATGTGAGTTTGACACCCCTGTGCTAGAGAGAGTTCCCTGAAGATGGGCTCCAGCATGAGTCGGAAAGCTTGGAAGACAGAACCTCTGGTCCTTGTGACCAACACAGATTAGAACATTATCCTGGGATGCATATATTCACCTTGATTTGTGACATTTCAACCTATTTCAAATTAGTTTTAAATACTGTGTGGTCTTCTTTTGGGCATGAGTACAGAACACCTCAATATTACTAAAACTCTCATTGTGTTTGTCTGTTTGCACCTTCAAGTTATCACAATTGTGCGTATACTGTAATAATTTTTGAAACAAGGTACCTAAAATAAGCTAATTTAAAGAACATAAAAAAGGAATATCTTCATTATTCCTCTGGAACTGAAATTTCTATGAAGTTCAGATCAGTTCTATTCACAAAGTAGTGACTAGAACTACTTGCAGTAACATGATCATGATTTACAGCTCTCCCTACCAGCTTCCCATAAGCAAAATCAATGGGGAAGCCTGCAGGAAGTCAAAAGTAACTTCTGCTCCCAGTACTTCTTTTTCTTTTTGCCTCTGTGGTCTTTCTGTTTATCTGTTTAGGTAAGTAAATATTCACTTACTATTGATGTGCATTTGACACTACAATTATTTTTCTATGTAAGCTACAGTATATAAGTCTTTTTTAGATGATTATAGAACCATGCAGCATTGGGATAAAAAAAAATGCTTAGCCTAAAATTTACTCTTCATTCTGGTCACATCAGAATGCACTATTTTCTTTCCTAGGATGATCCAACAGGTTCCAGGGTTGTCTACTTTTTTTTCATAAAGTCTTCCAACCCTTTGACAAAATGATGCTTTTCAAATTTCAGTGTAGCCATGAAAGTTATGGTCCTGAAAAGTAATTTCCAAAGAAAATATTGACAAGCACAATAAAATTAGACCAAAGGGAGCATATATTTTCCCATCATTGAAAGGAATGGCTGAAACCAGATTCGTATTGATTTTTCTTCCTTGTTGAGATTCCACCCATAAACCAGGAATTACATTTCTTTCTTCAAGAGTCAGTTCTAGCTTCGCATAAGGGAGGGAGGGAGCTGTCAATTGAGACCTATTCATATTTCAATTGTATGAATAATACATAGGAAAATTATCATGAGAGACAGAATTCAGTCTTCTTTGATGGAAAATTTCACTGCACTTATTTAACCACCTGTAAAGAAGGCTGTAGATCATTAGTCACTAGAAAATACAAGGAAGGATTTCCTCAAATATTATCACCAAGAGTTCTTTCATGCTTACTATGTCAGTAAAATGCAGATTATAGGTGAGGAGGAAAATATAAAGCAATTTATACACCAAATTACTCCATAAGGTATTATACTTCTAAAGCTTCTGGAGGCTTCAGATTGGAGTCCTTCAAAACATGAAGGAGTCCAATCTCCAATTGATAGTCCAATTATGCTACTTGGACTAACAAATGATGAAGTTGTTATCTTGAAGGAAATAAGGGAGGAACTGTGTAGCATGAAACAAGAAAGACCTATCCTTGGCTCCTTGTTTTGTAGGCTCAGAATTTCTATTCCAGATTTTCAGCTCAGACTCAAGGACTTCCAATACAGCCAGAATGGATACCACTTACTGTTTTCCCCTGATATTATTGGTGCCATTTTCTATTTCTGACTTTCTGTTGATGAGAATTGGAATACTAGAACAAAATGTGCAAATAAACATTAATTCAAAGTTTTCTGTTCTAAATGCAAACAATGAACAGCTGCTTCAGCTCTTCTAGTCTTTTATATAATGAAAAACTGTCAACAAATTCCCCCCTGTGCTGCCATGTATTTTTCCAAGCTAAATATGTCCAATTTCTGCAATCTGGAGCCAGTGTTATTCCAACAAATTGGCTAATGATAATTGAGACTGATGAGATACATTTGCAAAATCCACTAGGAATCCAGTACAATCTTGTCCCAGCCTGATAGATATATAAATATTGAGGACTGGTAGATAGAGATCTAATAGCCAGTAGTTCAAAAACATGTAGGCTTCAATAGTTAAACTTCAAAAATGTTCATGTTTAAACTGAATGACCTATTAATCTTTATTAAGGTGTGTGTTTATTGGGGTTAGTTAATACCTTTTGGATAGATAATACCTTTTGGATGTTCCACAAGACACTAATCTTCATATTGACCCACTTAAGTATATGGTAGAAACAGGTCAATGACTAGTCCAAAATCCCTCAGTGGACTTTATTAGAGTTAATTTGAACCTCGTTCTCCTTAATGCAAATCTGACGTTCTAGCCACTCTTACTGCAAGGGAAGTAAAAGATGAACAAATCTTAAAACATTTTGATTTCTATTTGCCCTTAGGGATGCATTCATTTTAGAACGGTTAATAGAAAAACCATGCCCTAAAGGTACAATTTTGATCCTTAAGGAGTTCCTACAACTGGGCTTGAGAAAATTTGGAAAGAATAGATTGCTTTCTGAAATGCTCAAGTATGGTACAGTAATATTATATATTCTTGGCTTCTATATAGCATTTTGTTTAATGACCCCCCTGTTCATTTATTTCTGGAGAACCTCAGATGCCCAATTCTGAATTTATTTTCAAGAACAAGCAACAGCTGGGCACCAATAATAATACATTTGCTGTGTGAGTTGTGCAGTTTTACAGAATAGACAGGCTCAAATCAATTGAGAAAGAACGTCTAGAAATTATAGACAAAGAGGGGGAAACAAATGAAAAACTGCCGATTTGACATTTACTGTCGTATCGTTACTTCGTTGAGATAAAAATCGAATTTTGAGGCAGCCTTGGGAAGTTAATTTTTCAGCTAAGCCTGTTTTCAGTCTGGGGATTTTTCTAAAAAAAAAAAAAAAGACTTTCGGAATTGAAGAAAGAAGTGTTAAACTGTTCCTTGTAAGTGTTTGACAGCTAATGCAGGCTATTCCAAACAACTTGTGAACTACTTCAGGCACTTTTTTTCTCCCTTTTCTGGTATGACTCAGTGAATTACTCCTTTGATTTCTTAAAATAAAAAGAATATAATTAATATTGTGTCAGCTTCAATTGAGGATCTATATTTCAGCACAAGCGATTACTAAAACAGGACAGTCTAGCTTTGGCATACAATTACGGCAAAGGCTATTTCTATTTGATAGGAATGAAAATTGTTTCCTTGTCTATCATAAGTCATCATCCCAGGAGTGAAATGCTCCCAGTCCGGACCAGATCGCCCAATCCAGTAGCGATGGAGGCAGGTGGTTCAGAGAACCGGTAGCAAAAATCCCTGCCCCCCCCCCATGCCCAGTTGAGCCGCTGCCAATCAGGCAACTCAGCTTGGATCGTCAGAGGCATTTAAAAGAAAAAAAAAGCCTCTGATGATCAGGCAACTCAGCTTGGATCGTCAGAGGCAATTATGCCTCTGACGATCCAAGCTGAGTTGCCTGATCATCAAGCTGAGTTTGACGATCCAAGCTGATGATCCAAGCTGATGATCCAAGCTGACGATCCAAGACGATGCCTGATGATCCAAGCTGAGTTGCCTGATCGGCAGAGGCATTTAAAAAAAAAAAAAGCCTCTGATGATCAGGCAACTCAGCTGGGATCGTCAGAGCCTTTTGAAAGCATTTTTTTTACAACCTCTTCACCGAAGAGGTTGTAGAAAAAATGCTTTAAAAAGTTTTTTTTAAAAAAATTGGCCATGCCCACCCAGTCACATTAACACCCCCACCCCCACTAAGCCATGCCCACAGAACTGGTAGTAACAAATTTTAGATTTCACCACTCCATCATCCTAATGTTATTATCATGAAGAATAATTAGATATCACTTCTTTTCAAATCAGAAGGTAATATTCTAATCATTCTGTATGCCAAGCTTATAGACATGGAGAAATCATTTCGTATTAAGCAGTTTATATAAAATAGTAATCCCCAAGTACATTGGTTGAGTTTTTTACAAAGACCACGGCTATCATAATATCTTAGGAAATATTTTGATTGATGCTCTTTATTTTCTGCGGATAAATATAGTATAAGGAATGGACAGAATAAGTGAACAAGACAACAGTAATACTGTTAACATGTTTCACCCTAGTAGTTAGCAGATGTGAATTGTTTATGAGAAAAACGATTTGAGTACATCAGAGATGTAATTATGAGAAAGAATGATCAGGGAAAAGGAGGTCATATAAGAATTATTAGAAGCCTGAAATGTGCATAAGTAATTTCTGATGAGCTGCTTTTGTTCATTGTGTTCTGTGCTGTATATACAATGTGTACTTTCTTTTGTCTTCTATAACAATACAATTTCTTTTATACTAAGAAAAAAAACTGCACAGTCGCAGGAATTGGATATATATATATATATTTTAATTTGATTTATATGCCGCCCTTCTCCGGAGACTCAGGTTGGCTTACAGTGCGTTAAGCAATAGCCTTCATACTTTTGTATATTTTATACAAAGTCAGCTTATTGCCCCCACAAACTGGGTCCTCAATTTACCTACCTTAGAAAGGATGGAAGGCTGAGTCAACCTTGAGCCTGGCAAGATTCGAACTTACTTTAATTGCAGACAGCTGGTGCTAAATTGCAGTGCCTTGTCTGCAGAGCTATCCAGGCTCTGGATAGTCTATAGAAAAGAAGGACTAGGGATGACATGATAGCAATATTCCAATATTTGAAGGGCTGCCACAAAGAGGAGGGGGGTTATCAATTTTTGTCCCCCAAAGCACCAGAAGGCAAAGCAAGAAACAATGGATGGAAACTAATCAAGGAGAGAAGCAACCTGGAATTAACGAGAAACTTCCTAACCGTGAGGACAATAAATCAGTGGAACAGCTTGCCTTCGGAAGTTGTAGGGGCTTCAGCATTGGAGGTTTTTAAGAAGAGACTGAACAGCCACCTATCTGAAATGGTATAGGGTCTCCTGCTTCAGCAGGGGGTAGGACTAGAAGACCTCGAAGGCCCCTTCCAGCTCTATTCTGATTGAATCATCTCATGAAGAAAGAGTCATATCAGAAGAAGATGGCAAAACTGACCCATTTTGGCTTTGATTCTTCAGGTCAAATGAACCCAACTGTGAAATCCAGAATAGAAGTGTTTCTTTAAAAAAAGACAACTGACTATTTTTTTTTAAGTTTTGACAAATGCAAAAATCTACATATTTCTTTTGAGAAGTGCAGATTAACTCAATATCTACCGTGTTTCCCCGAAAATAAGACCCTGTCTTATATTTTTTTTGAACCCTGAAATAAAAACTTGGCCTTATTTTTGCGGAGGTCTTATTATTTTGGAGCAAGATGGGGCTCCTCTTGCCATCTTACCTGATTTCCAGCTCTGCGTTTAAATATTTTCAGGGAGGGCTTATTTTGGGGGGGGGCTTATTTTAGCGCATGCACTCAAAAGCCCGATTGGGCTTATTATCCGGGGATGTCTTGTTTTCAGGGAAACAGGGTATATATGTATATAGACTATAACTGCCAACACTAGAAGACACTAGATATTTTATACCAGTTATGCAAGAGCCACGGTGACGCAATGGTTAGAGTGCAGCACTGCAGGCTACTTCAGCTGACTGTTAGCTGCAGTTCAGCAGTTCAAATCTCACTGGCTCAAGGTTGACTCAGCCTTCCATCCTTCCGAAGTGGGCAAAATGACGACCCAGATTGTTGGGGGCAATATGCTGACTCTGTAAACCACTTAGAGAGGGCTGGAAAAGCCCTATGAAGCGGTATATAAGTCTAAGTGCTATTGCTATGCCAGGATAGCAGGACTTTGGTGAATATATTCTACCTAAAGACCATTAGCTTAGCAATGCACAATTACCTAACTGCACCATTGATTTAACTCATATACCTAGCAAAATATTGTAGGAACTGGAGCTACAGAACACAAAGAGAGAGGAAGTTTAACTTAATTGAGCTTTTCTTTCAATGGTTAGCTTTCTTTCACACAAAAAAACAGTGCAGGGTACTCACAAAGATGGAAAAAAGTCTCTTAAATGAACATTCTGAGTGAACTGCAATATTGTCATTCCTCAGTAAATACTTGTCATGATTATTGTTCTGACGCTAATTATCTTGTTTTACAACAATGCAATTTTCCACGCTATGTGTCTTTGGTTATGCTTTCTACAACATGATTGATATTTAATGAAGTTTGCTATTCTGGTACACATCTCTCTGTGTTTGTGTTTGTGTGTGTGTTTGTGTGCATGCATGCACACGCATGCGTGCACACACAAGCAAGGGAAAGAATAATAAAGAGAAAGCGAGAAACAAGAACAGATGAAAATATTATGTGATCCTATTTATAAAGAGAGAGTAATGCAAATATGTTAACCGCAGGGCAAACCAGTCATTAAATTGGCTTTACCTCTACATTTATATTACCAAAACTCATTATTTGTTCTATTTGCATATAATTTACAATCATGATCACTATGATAGGTAAAGAGAAAGTATATTTTCTGAACAGCACACAAGTATTAATTACGATTCCCCCCCAAAAAAATTCAATTAGAAGTATGTAAATTGTCCAACTTTTAAGAGTTGAAATTATCAGAATGAACTACAATGATTGTGCTCATTTCCATAAGCTCTATGAAGACACACTTTTTGCAAATTAAATTTCTACGTCTGGGATATAATGCTGCTCTTATGTAAAATGAGCACCACTTAAAACCCGAAGTGTTTTTTTGTTTGTTTGTTTGTTTGTTTGTTGATGGCCGATTTGCTGGGCTTCCAGGACTTTTCTGGTATTTTTGGGCTTGATCTAAGACAGGGGTCTCCAACCTTGGCAACTTTAAGCCTGGAGGACTTCAACTCCCAGAATTCCCCAGCCAGCTGATCTAAGATACTAACAGTTTTCCAGTTGAAATTATGGTTGAGCCTGTCCATGTGTTGTGCAATTAAGGCGTTTTCATCATTTCTTCTGACTGCTAGTTGGTGTTTATGGATGCACACTCAGACAAATTGGCCATCCTCAGGCACATAGAGCTAAACAATATCTACACACTGTTGAGATTAACACCAAGAGTAACACTAGATTAATAATCAGGGAAATAATACCCCAGTCAAGGAACTATCAATGTAGACAAACAAGATAACAGTAAACAGCAACCTAATCGAAGGACCACCAATACTCCCACCAATACTAACAGGACAAGCCAACAGTATATAAAAATAAGACCAAACCCCAGATCCTTCTAGCACTGATGATGTAACTAGTTTGGTGATGAAATGTCTGCAAGAAAACCACTAAGGTCCGAGGGCACCAAGAACTTCACTGTTAAATCTTGAGTTACAAATATTATCTTCAGTGGTGGGATCCTGCCAGTTTAACAACTGGTTCAGTGATCACACACTTTTTTTACGAAGTTTTATGAAAACTTACCTTCTGCGTTACTGCGGGGGAGTAACATAGCTGAGGCGCGGCAATCTGCTCTAAGAGCCTTGGTAGCACAGCGGACTAAAGTGCTGTTAAAATAGCACTTAGCTGCCAGCTGCCTGCAATTATTGCAAGTTCAAATCTCACCAGGCTCAAGGTTGAGTCAGCCTTCCATCCTTCCGAGGTAGGTAAAATGAGGACCCGGATTGTGGGGGCAATAAGCTGACTTTGTATAAAAAAGAACACCGCTGGGGGGGGGGGGGGCGAAAGCCCTACTAAGCAGGTATATACAAAAGTATGAAGGCTGTTGCTTAACGCATTATAAGCCGCCCTGAGTCTCCGGAGAAAGGCGGCATATATATCGAACTAATCAATCAATCAATCAATCAATAAACCAGTTTCAAAACAAACAAACAAAAATGGCTATAAATCAGTCATCCAAAATGGCAATATTAACACAAGCATATGAAATTTCCAAGTTACTTTATAACTGAATTTAAAAAACAAAGGAACTTCAAAGAGAGATCAAAATCTAAAAACACTGAATTGCAATCTATGAATAGTTCAGTTCGATCACCAATGGCTTCAAGAAAAATAATTTATTCTGTCACACTATAATATAGCATTCCACGCAGCCGATAAAATGGTGTCCAAGACACCTTTTTTAGCTTTTCATACAAAAAGACCCCTAATAAATATAAAACAAAACCCACCCTGTCTTTTTACAAACTATAATTTTAAATCTTCATTTTGCATTTGTCAAATGGTGATACTTTTTACACTTCATGTCTACCTAATTCTATCTTTCACAGATTCTGCATCCCACAGTTGTACATATAGTATGCATAGACAGATACAGATATAAACACATAAACACACATACACACGCAACATGCCCACACTTGTCTTTTGAGGCTTACATTTCATGAATCAGATGAAATGAACTCACAAAATGCCCTTTGACAAGACTCTTCATCTGAATAGAGTAAGAAATTGCACGGCCAGATTATTTTTTGTTAATCCTTAATATTTAGTACCAGATTCTTTCCAATGCAGTCTATAATCTAGCACTAACACACAGCAATATCACTTATATACTGCTTCACAATGCTTTATAGCCCTCTCTAAGCGGTTTACAGAGTCAGCACATTGAGCCCAACAATTTGGGTCCTCATTTTACCATCCCCGGAAGGATGGAAGGCTGAGTCAACCTTGACCCTAATGAGATTTGAACTGCCAAATTGCAGGCAGCCAGCAGTCAGGAGAAGTAGCCTGCAGTACTTCATTCTAACCACTGTGCCAGCATGGATTACCAATGACTTCAATAGAGTATATTGATGCTAGAGTAGATATGTGACAGATGATGAAGGATAGGTGACTGACAGACACACTTTCTGAAATAACATTATTATATAGACTTATTTGCTTATTTACAAGGGACGCGGTGGCCCAGTGGCTAAGACGCTGAGCTTGTTGATCGAAAGGTTGGCAGTTCAGCAGTTCGAATCCTTAGCGCCGCACAACGGGGTGAGCTCCAGTTACTTGTCCCAGCTTCTGCCAACCTAGCAGTTCGAAAGCACATAAAAAATGCAAGTAGAAAAATAGGGACCACCTTTGGTGGGAAGTTAACAGTGTTCTGTGCACCTTTGGCGTTTGGTCATGCTGGCCACATGACCATGGAGACGTCTTCGGACAGCGCTGGCTCTTCAGCTTTGAAACAGAGATAATCATCGCCCCCTAGAGTCGGGAACAACTAGCATATGTGTGAGGGGAACCTTTACCTTTACCTTTACCTCTACTTATTAAAGCTTTTACTTCAATTCATGGTTAAAACCTACTTAACACATAATCCTTTAAGAAATCATACAGGTACTGCTGGATCATGTAGAACAGGATTTTGCAGCAATCCAGATGCAAGGGGAAAATGTGATCTGGTGTACACAAAGGCTGATATGCTGTACCTGTCAACACCTATTAAAATCAAATGCAGCTTTTCCTGAATTTGCGCACAGACAAGGAAAAGATACAGTTGCTCCAACTTGACAAACACCACTTCTTGATTCTGCAGTTTATCATATCATTTGCCATGAATTCTGCCATTGGTAACCAGAAAAACAAACCAATAAAGCAAATATTTTACTTTTAGAAGTTTATTTCTATGACATGTATACCACAGGCAAGAGACACAATAAACTATAAACAATCCCGCAACAGCTATATCCCAAATGCACGGAAAAGCTACAACTTTATATATTAACAGTGGATTATAATAAAAGATTAAAGGTGGGCATGAAAGCACACACTAAAATGTTATGGTGTGATAGGACACTTGGAGTGTTGCCTTAGGACATGGGTTTTGGTAATGAAAATAAAAATAAGATAGGACCTCAACTTTGTAACCTCAAACTCCTTAGAACAGAGGTGTTAAACCTGTGGCGCAGTGGTGGGTTCCTCCCAGTTCGGCCCGGTTCGGCCGAGCCAGTAGCGGTGACGATATGACGTCACCGAACCGGTTCTCCCCCCCGCCCTCCCACCCCCCACGTTATTCTTACCTTTTATTTGGTCCCACCCCCAATCTATTGCTGCCTCCTGAGTCCCAACCGATGACTAGAGGGAAAAAAACTGTTTAAACTCTTGCCGCGGGGCTTCAAAGGGCCGTCCTACAGCTGATCAGTGTTAAAAGCAAACAAATGAGTCGGGTCGTAAGTGCGAGGACGGGTCGTAAGTGCGAGGACCTTCCAGAAATGACTCTGACCAGCTAGCCACGCCCACCTAGTCACATGACCTCCAAGCCACGCCCACAAAATAAGCCACGCCCACAGAACCGGTAGTAAAAAGATTTAGAACCCACCCCTGCTGCGGCGTCATAACGGTGTCATGAGACTATTGAAAAAAATTTTCCCCTTCACTAAACTGGGGATGGGCGTGGCCAGCGCATGACGCAGCTGGCCCAAGGGGTGTGAGTTTGACAGCCCTGCCTTAGAGGAAAGGCAGGATGTAAATTAAATAAATAATATGTCAGCTTTGGAAGCCATATTAGGCCGGAAGCTTCCATGCTGCCACCTTCTCATGTGTGGGGAAGTAGGAGGGGGGATTTAGTAGAGGGGTTGTCTGTAGACATAATAGCATTCTTCCTATCGGTCAAGGTCAGGGTGATCCTGCATCTGGAGAAGGAATGGTCGGAGTGATGTCTCGAGATGGGACGGCGGTTGGTTTATTTATTTATTTATTTATTTATTTATTTATTTAAGTTTTATACCGCCCTTCTTCCCGAAGGACTCAGGATGGTGTACAGCCATATTAAAACAAACATATACCCATAAAATTTAAAAACCAATTTAAAATAAATAAAAATTTGGCCCTTGTATTAAAAACGACAGACACCCAATTAAAATTCATTTTCTAAGCCAGCCTGGCCTGTTGGAACAAAAGAGTCTTAAGGGCATGGTTGATTGGAGCATGTGATCGACTGAGGACTGAGGGGATGGTTTTGGGGGTTTTGATTTACTGAGGAAAAACCCGGACCTATCAGATTCGGGTTTTCCCAGATGTGCCAGTTTACCTATTCTAGTAAATAGAACTTTGAAAATGTTTGCTTCAGAGTCTTTACTTGAGGTTTTTCTGGAACGCTGATATAATAAACAAACACATTTTGGTAATGAAATTTTGTAAGTACAAAATTTTTAAAAATGTTAAAAGAAAAATAGGGAAAAGGCAAAGAAAAATAACAGGAAGAGAAGAAATGATATCTGTCTCTGTAGAATAGGGATTTTTGTGCTTATCATGACTTATCAGCGGTTTTGGGCTTATCGTGACTGACTTTATTTCTTTAATTTTCTGATTGCCAGTGAGCTTCCAGGTGCAGTTAAAGGTGCTAGTTATCACCCACAAAATCATTCATAGTATAGAGGGTCAAGTTATTTGAGAAACTATTTATCTCCTATAGTTTCTACCCATCTGGTAAATCAGGAAGAATCAATGTGTTTTTAGTAGTTTCAATCAAACATGGGATCCAGGAAGCATTCCTTGTCATTGTGCCTGCCCTCTGCTATGTTATCCCCCAATAATACATCAGAGTGATTCCACCCTGATGATGGCCCACAAGTCTTTAAAAGTCTTGGAAGCTTTGGTTCTTCTCCAATACCTTGGAGAAGACTCCTTTGTAGAGCTGTTGATTAAGTTTCCTGTTGGCATCTTTGTCCCAACACATCAGATTTTTTTTTTTTTACTGTTTTCTATTTTTAATTATAAGCCATCCAGAGTTATTCTGCACTTGAGTAGGCTCTAATTGTGATCACAAAAACCTGATTATTGTAATTTCTAAAAAGAAAAAAAAAACAAGTTGCATCTATCTGCTTAGTTTCTGGAGATCATCATAAGATTAGATAGATATACTATAAATTAAATTCCTTGCAGCAAGTTGCAGTTTGCGTAGAAGTGCATTCTCTTTCTCTTTAACTGACTCTAATCCTCTCTCAGCCTTTCCTACACTTTCTTCCAGTGCAGATCCTCCTGTCTGATTGAATATTTACCTCCATTCTATCCTCTATCCAAAGGATGACAAGCATATCTGATTGAGTGTCACCATCTTCACCTACCTTTTCTTCCATATTTCCAAATGCTATGTTTGCTCCTATGATAAGTAATTGCTTTGCGATTGTCAAAAATCAAAATATAAATTTTGGATAAAACACGAGACCAGACTTGTTCTAAGCTGAAATGACCTAAGACAGTGATGGTGAACCTTTTCGGCACCAAGTGCCAAAAAGGGAGTGTGCACGTGCACATCTGGGCCACAACCTGGAAGAAGAGCTGCTGCCCAGGGCACATGCGCACATCCTGAAAATGAACTTCCGGTTTTAGCTACTGAACTTCCGGTTTCAGCCAACTACTCTTCTAGGTTTCTGGTGCGCATGCACCCATGACAATCAGCTGGCCGGTGCGCATACTCACAGAGGAAAATGGAAGACCAGCTCTTCTAGTTTCCGGCAAAAAGGCCAGCTGTCGTGGGCGCATGTGCACCAGAAACCCAGAAGAGGAACAGGTGATGCCATGCATGCTACACGACATGGTTCCGCATGCCGCTTCAGGCACACATGCTATAGGTTCACCATCACGGACCTAAGACATCTTGCTAAGGTTGGACAATGTTTTTTTCTCCTCATCCACCTCCAGTCAGAACCACTCAAGTAATTTTAGTACACGAAGACTGACATTCCACAAGATTCCATTAAATCTTACCCCCCTAGTCAGCAATAAATATGTATTCATAATAATTAAATAAATAACAAATTAGTTAAATAATTAATGGTAGACCTAGCTCTGGAGCTGAGAATATATTTACTTTAATATACTTGTAATGGAAGTTTTGCCCCTGGATCACCTACTTCTATTTCATACTTCTACTCAAATCTGACCTTTCATTATGCAATTTTATACTACAATTAATATAATTAATTAGAAAATAAATGGAACATAGGAACAGATTTGCTTTATAAGTACAAGTCCGGACCAAAAAGTCTGAATGTTTCATTAGGCAAATCTCGTGTGAGCGTGATATTAACTTATCTTAGAGAAAATTTAGGTAGGGTAGATATAATGTGAACCTGATCTTCTGACAAAATAGAAAGTAAATTAGGTTTCAATTTTATAATGATTTTCCTGGGTACGAGCCCTAATGAAATCAGTCAGGCTTACTTCCAAATAAAGATGTAAAGGAATGCATTATTCTATTTATATTAAAAATGCATGTCTTGTCACTTCTTACAACAGATTGATGGTTGCTTCTGGGTTTGGTCGAAGGCTAGGTTATTTACATTATGTCTCATGTAGTTAGAATCTATTTTACACTCAGACCTACCATAGGGCAGGATTTTCAGGTTCCCATCACAGGTTCCCATCCCTGTCACTTCTAGGCAGAGGCTCTAGTCAGCAATGTTTACCATAATAACAGAATAATAACAAGAGTTGGAAGGGAGCTTAGAGGTCTTTTAGTCCAACCCCTTGCTCAAGCAGGAGACCCTATACCATTCCAGACAAGTGGCAGTCCAGTCTCTTCTTAAAAAGCCTCCAGTGATGGAGCACCCACAACTTCTGAAGGCAAAACTTCAGAAGTTCCCATTTCCCAGATCAGAGCCCAAAGTAGATGTAACATTAACAGAGTTGGAAGGGAGTTTGTAGGTCCCCTAGTCCAACCTGCCCGCCCAAGCAGACACTGTCAACCATTTGACAGATGGCAGTCCAGTTCAACAGGAAGCGGTCCCTGATTTCATTAAAAGAGGCAGTGATGTAGTTAAGAAAGCCAACCAATATGAATAAATAGAGCAAAGCCCAACATTCCCTGCTTAGTGAAGCTGGAGGAGAAGAAGTAGAAGTAGAAGAACAGATGATCTGATTTAGAAAGGCTTTATCATCCATTCAGAATTCAGTGATCCATCTGGTTTCAATAAGAATACTACACTATTGGAAATGGGGAGCAGTGGCAGCTCTTAGCTTTGGTTCATAAACTAGATGCATCATTCATGGAGGGATACCTGGGAGAAGTGACACATATTTTGTGAAACACCAAACTGGATTCCTGCAATGTGTTGTTTGTAGTTTAGAAGTTGCCATCAAACCCATGTTGAAGCAGCCAAATTGCTGTCCGCTTCTGGGTTACTCTGTAGTTTCTTCCAACCCCCCCCAAAACTTTAACCTTAAACTGTCTACTGTTGACCTCACCCCATTCCTAAGAGGTCTGTAAGGGGCGTGCATAAGTGCACCAACCTACCTACTGTCCCTGTCCTAATATTCCTTTTTACGCTTACACTTTTCATGTATTCAAATTATGTTTATACTATTATCTGTTATCTTATATATGCTTGACAAATAAACTTATGAAATCAGGTTATTTACATTATGTCTTACATCATTAGAGTCTGTCTTACACTCAAGGGCAGCGTTTTCAAGTTCCTACTAGAAACACATCTACTGTAAACTACTTCCCTTGGTGAAGGTCTCAAATAAGGCTTGCTGAGCTATGGAATGTGGCTTCAGAATATACGTACTGAATATATCATAATGCTCAATTGGATATTTCATTGCTTATAATACTAATTCGAAATTTATTCTTGTTTTTTCAGTCTGGATTCTTTAGAATAGCTTGCACTAGACTAGCCTGCTTTCACTTGATGCTCCTGTGTTTGTGTGTTTGTGGGTATGGGTGTGGGTGAGTGTATGTGTATGTGCCTTCAAATCATTGTTGAACTTGGCCTACATTAGTCACCCTAAATTTTAGGGATTTTTATTCTGTCTCAATCTTGACGATATCCTGTCAACAATTTGATCTCCTAGTTTTGTAGTTGCCTTAGATTCTCTGGTATTTTAACTCAGCCATGTTTTGATTCAGGAAAAAAAGATAATATAAAATGCAGTCACAAGAAACTAGAGAACCAGTTTGATGTGGAGATTAAAATATGAGGCTAGAAACTAGGAGACAGTGAGTTCTAGTCCTTAGGCACAAAGCCAGGCTAGGTGACTTTGGGTTCATCGCTCTGATTCAGTCCTAGGAAGCCAACATGGGCAAAAGCACTTGCAAAAAACTTGCTAAAGCAACTACAATGAATAATCCAGGCAATTATCAGGAGTCAAAGCTCTCTCGAAGGGACACACATTGAGAAACAATTTCTACAAGGTTATTGTTAAAGATGATCAAAGATAGGATTTGCCATCTCTGACAATTGAAATTTGAGTTATAACACTCAACTATAACGCTAGATTCCCTGTTTGTGTTAGGATAAAATTAACGAGTGGGAAGCATTCATTTGAAATCTCCATATTTAATGCAGCATATTAATAAATGATGGATACCATCAAATAAACTATTAGCCAGTACTGTGCAGCAATATAAATAATTTGGTTCCTAAACATAAAACAGATAACAAAGAGCTCTCTAGAAAACACAAATGAAGGAATATTTTCTCTCTTTTGTTTTGCAAAATGTGGGTTATTATTTATCTGACCTTGGCATATTTTCCTTCTTTTTATCTCCCAGCATACCGTATCTCATCAAGAGACACACAGAGCAGAAAAAGCAATGATTATAATGCTTGAATTGCTCAAATAAACGAATTTCTAAAGACCTTTCTAAAGCTTGCTGATGTCAAAAACAGCAGCTTAGTCAAAAAAAAGAAAAGAAAAAAAAGAAACACTTATTAATTTTAAATGATTGTCTGCAGGCCTTAGTAGCCCAATTGGATAAGAGAAAAACTTCAGCATTCCAGAATAGAATTTGCCACTTTATGATACTATCAGGTTTATTCATAGTTTTCAACACCCAGGGCAAAAAAACCCCCCCACTATGCAAGATGTGAAATGTATCTGCACAATTTTTACAATCTAATCTGCAGGTGGTTTATTTGCCTCTTCCATGCAATTTACATTAGCTGGGAGGTAGATTTGGGAAAAGTTGGACAAATCTGTCTGATGCTTCAATTTCAGTTGCTACATTGAACAACTTGGTCGAAAGGTTCCCTTCCATCTCTACGATTTTATAAGACACAGAGCAGGCTCTGAAAATAATCTTTTTTTCCCCTCCATTTCTCTTCAGCCCTAGGGAAAAATCTTCTCTGAAGCAAATACTTGTAGTTGCAGAGAACAAAACCATTATATATATATATATAATAGCAATAGCAATAGCAATGCTCCTGGAAGCACGAAGCCGACAACACCAGCCTGAAGATGACGAATGAGACTTCGTCGAAATGTCGCCAAGACACTTCCAATTTTATGTGGGAGAAGACCCGAATAACCAAAGACCTACATACAAACACCCGTGAAAACCTGAGAAAACAAATATATATATATATATATATATATATATATATATATATATATATATATATATATATATATATATATATATATATATATATAAAAGAGAGAGAGAGAGAGAGAGAGAGAGAGAGAGAGAGAGAGAGAGAGAGATACAGTACATGTCCTGCATTCTGTTATAGAGCAATAGCACTTAGACTTATATACCGCTTCAAAGTGTTTTTACAGCCCTCTCTAAGCGGGTTACAGAGTCAGCATATTGCCCCCAACAAACTGGGTCCTTATTTTACCAACCTTGGAAGGAAGAAAAGCTGCGTCAACCTTGAGCCTGGTGAGATACAATTTGCCAAACTGCTGGCATCTGGTGATCAGCAGAAGTAACCTGCAATACTGCACTCTAACCACTGCACCACAGCAGGTCTATATAGTGAAGTAGCTGACAGCACTGCACAGTGTGGCCCTAGGAAGTGGCCCGTGGAGTGCTTAGATCTGGCCCATGGGGCTGCCCTGGAAACAGCGAAGGACCGGCCCGCGGTGCCTCTGCCAACAAAAATGTTTTCACTGGCAAAGGGTTGCAAGAGGCTGTCGCAGGCGAAAATGGAGTTCGGGGGCCAGTTTTCACTGGCAGAGTATTCGAGCCACCACAAGCACCCCCAAGATAAGTGACGTCGAGCTGGCCACACCCCCTGCCCAGCCCCCCCAGCCCTTCTGAGGTCAAACACAACCCTGATGCACCCCTCAATGAAATCGAGTTTGACACTCCTGCCCTAGGATATGGATAGGAAACTACAGTAGAGTCACCAAATATAACATTTATATTAATGTTATTAAAACAGAGACTGTTCTCCTGATGCATTCATACTGACTCCTACATCAAAATATGCAAAGTGTTTGAATTTTGGCGTCTGACTTCCAAATGTGTCTACACAATATGCAAATGATATTGCAACATTACACATGAAAAAATGGGCTAAAATTTTCGTGAAACAGTCAGAATAATGAAAACTATTACGAACAGTCCTGATGATTTTTCTGATTCTGTGGAAAAATGAAACTGAAAATGAGTGTAATGTTCTAGAACATAGCTAAGCTTTTCAAAGCCATTTCTATTCTTCCAATCAATTCTAAAAAAAAATCACACTTCTAGGGATAAGGAAATCAACAAAAAGTATCATAGATGGTGGTGAAATTCATACCAACATAAGAAATCTTATAGAATAGAATTTTGAATTGGCCAAGTGTGATTTGACACACAAGGAATTTGTCTTTTTGATCTCGGTGTACATAAAATAAAAGACACATTCGTCAAGAATCATAAGGTACAACACTTAATGATAGTCATAGGTTACAAATAAGCAATCAGGAAACAATATCAATATAAATCGTAAGGATACCAGCAACAAGGTTACAGTCATTCAGTCATAAATGGGAGGAGATGGGTGATGGGAACGATGAGAAGATGAATAGTAGTGCATACTTAGTAAATAGTATGATAGTGTTGAGGGAATTATTTGTTTAGCAGAGTGATGGCATTCAGGAAACAACTGTTCTGCTAAAATTCAAGTAAACATCCTTGAGTGACACAATTATGGTAAATGAATTTTACTTGAATCTGGCCCAGCCTGTTTTCAGGATACCAAAAATTGTGTCTCTTGCCATTTCTGCCCAGGATACTAACTGCTATAACAACATTAACTAGTTTTGATTTAATATATATTTAAGAGTTGCTGAACCACATCTCCATATTTATAACCACAGTGAAATAATACAAGGTTGAGAGATCATATCATGAGCTGGGAATTCCATCTCACTGTTCAGAAATGAAATATAAATCCTGTTAATGCAAAAACATTTTGGTACTGGGGAAAGGATTTTAGATCACTGTTAATCTTCTTTGTTATATAGATAAAGTATTTCATTTTGAATAACCATTATACATTTTCCTATGCGAACATTTCTATATGATGAAGTAGTGGGAATTTACATTCATCCTTGAGTGGCATGTTCTTCAGATCTCACAAACGCTTGAATAATATTCCATAGTACAAAACCCCCGCAAATGCAGCTACAGAATGTATGCATGTTGGGGGAGATTAAGTCCTTGGTAAAGTTATGGATAATTGGCTATGAGGCCACATGTGTCAAACATTTATTAAGAAATATTTAGAGTCCAATCCAAGAGCTGAAAGCTTGAAGAAAGGAGAACTGAAATCTCAGTAGTGTCAGGTCTCATATTATATATGCATGGGTGGACTCTAGGACAGGGGTGAAATCTAAATTTTTTTGCTACCGGTTCTGTGGGCGTGGCTTAATTAGTGGGCGTGGCTTAGTGGTAAGGTGACTGGGTGGGCGTGGCCAAGTCAATGTCACTTCTTTGCCCTTTTTTAACCTACAAAACACAACACAACACAACTGGCTCACCCACAATGTAAAAGCAGCTGTGCTAGACTCAAAATGGCCCCGCAACAAGCAGGAACCTCACACAGCCACAAAAAGCCCCCCAAAAAACAACTTTCACACTTTACACACACACAACACAACACAACACAACTGGCTCACCCACAATGTAAAAGCAGCTGTGCTAGACCCAAAATGGCCCCTGCAACAAGCAGGAACCTCACACAGCCACAAAAAGCCCAAAAAACCAACTTTCACACTTTACACACACAAAATTCCACATACAGCTTTGTGAGATTTTGTGTGTTTGTGTAGTTAGAGTGAAACACTACAGAAACACACTAAATCTCAGAAAGCTGCACAAATTTTATTTTATTTTATTTTATTGTTATTTTTATATAAAAGCAGCTAAATTTAAAACTTCCTAAACTTTAAATGGCTAGGTCTAAAAAAAGAACAACTAAAAGAACCCCAATTAACTTTTTTTTTTTAAAGCTCCCAAAGGGGGAAAAAACTTACCCAATAGAACAGGGGTCTCCAACCTTGGCAACTTTAAGGCTTCTGGACTTCAACTCCCAGAATTCCTCAGCCAGTTTTGCTGGGAGTTGAAGTCCACAAGTCTAGGCAGGAAGGCAGGCAGGCAGAAAGAGCTTGATGAGCTTGATTGCAGGCAGGGAGATTCAGTTGCTTGCTGATGCATGGATTGCGATCGTCATGCGATCAGCAGCTAAGGTAAGCAAGCTGGAGGCTGGGGGGGGGAGAAAAAAAGAAACTTTTTTTCTTTTACATGGCTCTGGCGATCCAAGCTGAGTTGCCTGATTAGCAGGCAACTCAGCTGGGATGTCAGAGCTTGGCTGGTCAGAGCCATTTAAAAGGAAAAAAAGGCTCTGATGATCGCAGGGCTCAGCTGGGCATGGGGGGCGAGGGCAGGGATTTTTGCTACCGGTTCTCTGAACTGCCCGCCACCATCGCTACCTACTTGCCCAAGCTGGTCCGAACCGGAAGCATTTCACCCCTGCTCTAGGATCAAGAAAAGAGAAGTAAATATATGGTAAGCAGGAACTCTTTACTGAGTCTCCATTGTGATCTAGAACCTTTTGTAATTGGGTTCCAGATCTGCATGAGCTTCCTCTCCCCCAACCAGTTATGGCATGAGACCAAGAATGCTTTCATTACGTATAAAGCTTCTACACGAGTTATTATGTAGTGAGGCAGCTTTAAAAAAATTTTTTAGGTGGATAAGTAAAACTAGCCCATATTAGCTAAGCCCAGTTCCATCCAAATTCCAATTTCATCAAAATTTTCAAGGGCAGAGAAACTTCCATGTTCATTTAGAGTCAGTTTGCCTGAAAAAAATGTATGTTTGGATCAAAGAGGATAAAGTTATGGATGGGCGTTCCTCTAAATTGTTTCAACTTCTATCCTCAAAACAACATTATAGAGCATTGCAGAACAACGAGACACAAGGACAGTTTTTTTCCCACATGCCATCACTCTGCTAAACAACTAATTCCCACAACACTGTGAAACTATTTAGTAAGGTGTATTACTATTATTCTTTTCACCTTTCTTATTACCTATCTCCTTTTCTACTTACGACTATAACTTTGTTGCTTGTATCTTTACGATTTATATTGTTTTATTTAGTTTCCTAGTATGATTTGAATGCTTATTTAGTATCCTACGACTAAGTGTTGTATCTTATGATTCTTGATTAATGTATTTTTTTATTTTTTTTTTATTTTTTTATTAGTCATATTTCCATGCTGCCCACTCTCCGAGGACTCTAGGCGGCTTACCCCAAAGACAGTATACTAGTATATTGCCCCCAACAATCTGGGTCCTCATTTTACCCACCTCGGAAGGATGGAAGGCTGAGTCAACCTTGAGCTGTACACTGAGAGTTTATGCACCAAAGACAAATTCCTTGTGTGTCCAATCACACTTGGCCAATAAAGAATTCTATTCTATTCTATTCTAAAAGTGAGTCTTGTGGATGGAACTGTTTGTTAAGTATATTGTCACATAAACTGGGGAAAACATACTGAGATTTGAGATTTGGTCTAGACTAGGGGTATCTATCCTTGGATAGCTGGGGATTTCTGGAAGTTAAAATCCCAAAATTTTCAAGTTGCCAAGGTTGGACACCCCCTCATCTAGAGAGAGAGGGGGGGGAGGGAGGGAGGGAGGGAGGGAGGGAGGGAGGGAGGGAGGGAGAGAGAGAGAGAGAGAGAGAGAGAGAGAGAGAGAGAGAGAGAGAGAGAAAGAGAGCAAATTGAATTGATCAATATCCCTTTTTCATATTTAGAAGAGATTGTAGATGCAAATATTTTAGTGAAACTATTTTCAATAGGCAGAGACAGTCTCATCAGCTGTATCTGGTTATAAAGCAGGCACTGGGTGCCCATTTGCTTCATTTGTTGGTAGTCGGTAAACAAAATTGGGTTTCTGCATCTGTCAAAAGCATCTGGCATGATAAAACTAGGAAAATCATTTTGATAACAGATTTGAAAATAGCAGACATCCAAATAATCTGTTCCCCAAAATGATAAAGCAAGCAAATTAAAGGTAGACATGTGGAATTTATATTAATGTGGGGGGTTGGGGGAGGAGGAGGAAACTTGATTGTGATTGATACAGGGAATAGTACACTTTAATTCTGAATGGACTGTTGTGAAGGTGGGGTCAGAAAGTCTAAATTTAGCATGAGCTGACATAGACATGAGAACAATTACAATAAGAAAACAAAATTATTTAGATATGTTCTGAAGGGAGACTAGAGAATTGGACTCCCCAATATTTTTAAGTACTTGGTGGGCAAAGCAAAGAGAACACTTATTTGATCTGCAGATGCTACAAAATTAGTGAGATAACTAATATGAGCCATTGTGGTGCAGTGGTTAGAATGCAGTATTTCAGGCTACTTCTGCTGACTGCCGGCTGCCTGCAACTTGGCAGTTCGAATCTCACCAGGCTCAAGGTTGACTCAGCCTTCCATCCTTCCGAGGTCGGTAAAATGAGAAGCCAGATTGTTGGGGGCAATAGGCTGATTCTGTAAACCTCTTAGAGAGGACTGTAAAGCAGTGTAAAGCAGTATATAAGAGCCAAGGTGGTGCAGTGGTTAGAGTGCAGTACTGCAGGCTACTTCAGCTGACTTCTAGCTGCAGTTCAGCAGTTTAAAACTCATCGGCTCAAGGTTGACTCAGCCTTCCAACCTTCCAAGGTGGGTAAAATGAGGGCCCAGATTGTTGGGGGCAATAGGCTGACTCTGTAAACTGCTTAGAGAGGGCTGTAAAAGCCCTATGAAGCGGTATATAAGTCTAAGTGCTATTGCTATCCAAGCATGCAGTAATATATCCAAAATGAATTTGGCAGGTTTTTTTTAAAAAGGTAAAAATAACAGAATTAATTTTAGAACCCTTGTGGAGGTCTTAGAAATCAGAAATCACATGTACTGGCGAGGACTGACCTGGTAATAGTACTTGTGGAAAAATATTGGAATAATAATTGAGAATAAACTGAATATAAGTCAGTGATGTGATATGGCTGCCAAAGGGAATTACTGGATTGGGAGACATTAAAACATACAATATAACATAAAAAGCGAAATACAATGTTAGGCTGCATCAAGAGAAGAACTTCTAAATCATAAGAAGTAATTGTTTTATATTTTTCCGCATTGGTCAGTTACCTCCTGGATATTCCACTTTAGGTACGATTTAGACAACCTGCAACAGCTTTGAAAGGAAGACAAGAGTTATGATTAGAGTGCTAGGAAAACTCCAGAGAAATGAGATTAAAGCAATTGAATTAATCTATCAAGAAGTTTAGCCTTGATAGTAGATGGTTGAGGAAGCATAGTGCTCCTCTTGAAATATCTAAAAGTGTCACCGAAGCGAAGGCTAAGATCACTTTTCTCTCACTTTAGAGGATAGGACATAGAATAATGCCAGGTAAAGACAGATTCCAGTTAAATCTTAGGAAAAGAGGTCCCAACAATAACAGCAATTCAAGAATGAAACAGCAGAGGTGGGCTGTTCCTCACTTCACAGCTTCATGTAGAGGCTGTGAAGTCTTTTGTCATGGATTTCTGCACTGTCCAGGGTGCTGAACTTGTCTAAATGCCAACTTCATGATTCTGAATAGTGACCTCCCCACTATTTATGTAAGCTGAATCAGAAGGTGAATCATACAAGAATAAAATATTGATAAGTAAGAAATGAGGATTGGGAACTGGGTGGAGTGTAGAGTGTCCAGGAATGGTTCTGGCATTCCAGAATCTTTTTAGCATAAATGGTTTCAAGAAGCCAGACGGAGCAGCCTAAATGACAAACTAATAATTAAATTCTTATGAGCATAATTAATGCAGAAAAGACTATTCAGCCTTTTGAAGTTTGCTTCCTTCCTTCTTTCTGCATACAGTGTATATGTAAATCCTGCAGTTTAGTTTCCAGTGGTAGACCTAATAAGTGATTCCAGCTAGTAATGGAGTATCCTTAAGCATTCTTAAGTAATGAAGGATCCTTAAAGTTTCTAGGTTGCCATGGAGAAATGCAGTTCAATAGTGTTTCTAATGTTGCTACTGTTCGGAAAGTGATCATTGCCCATGGTTCTTGGAGGAAAATTGCTTGATAAACTCCAGTTTCGTTTTCAGAACGAGCAACAGTATGCACAGCTATCCCTCTCAATCACATATTACCAATTAGTTTTAAAACATCTTTCTCCCCACACTCCAGGTAGCAAGGACTTAAAGTGGCATCATCATAGAATTAGTACATGCAATAAAGGCATAATTTCGATGCATAATGACTCACATTTATTGGAAGGATTATATTTGGTTCAAATGTGTACAAGAGATCTCCCTGCGTTTTCTTATTAAGGCCTGGTTTAGTAATTTCACTTCTGACCTGACTTTACTGTTCTGCAGAAATTCATTTAGCCTCATCAAGATGCAAAGACAGTTGCTTCTTTAATCATGATAAATGTAATTGTTTTACACCTGAATAGTTTTTCTTGCTCGCATTTCACAGGTTAGCTGCTTCTAACAGGCTAACTTCTTTCATCTTGTTTTGTGACAAAATTAATGTTACAGAGTTTAGAGTGCATTGAAAACTCTATGCAAGAAGACATATGTTACCACTCTGGTAAATGGCACCAGGCTAGACTGAAGCACACGACAAACTGGGCAGCTAGCTGATAGCTTTATTGTCTAGGTCGATCATTTACATGGACTGGCAAGCAAGAGTATCTGCAGAATCTTATAATTTCATCTAAATGAATAAACATATGTTGGGACAACATGATGCAGGTTCCACTGCTTTAATAAATGCAAATCATGATGAATATCCGAACAGATGGAATTGGCATCGTTTAGTCAAAATTGGCGAGCCACTTTGCAATTTATACTATCTTATCTATTCAACCAGATGACTAATTGCAACATATTTCCAAATGCTTTCTGACATTTTTTCCCCATTTCTTCTCTTCCTCCTCCTTTTTTTTTTTTTTTTTTTAGGATTGCAAAGATAACTACAGTGTACAGGCAACTGCCATTTTACATGACCTGTAAGACCTATAGCAGGAGTGTCAAACTCAATTTCATTGATGGTCACATCATGGTTGTGGTTGACCTCATGGGGGGGGGCAAGCAGGGGTGACCAATTGGGTGGATGTGGTTGACTGGATAGCCAGGGCCAGCTTGACGCCACTCCCCAAACTGCTGGCATGTTTCCTCTTCATATTGGGTAGACCGGGCCAAAGCTGAAGCCATGCTGACCTGATCTTTCTTCTTCATATTAGGTAGAACGGGCCAAAGCTATGCTGGCCTGCTCCTTCCTCTTCACACTGGATAAACTGGGCTGAAGCTATGTTGGCCTGATCTTTCCCCCTTGCACTGGGTAGACCAGGGCAAAGCCACACTGGCCCCTAATCTTTCCTCTTCATATTGGGTAGATGAGGACAGCTCCGTGGGCCGGATCTGACTATCCTTGAGTTTGACACCCCTGACCTATAGGCTTCAGCTAATGGCTGAAGTGCTATGTTATTAGATTTATATCCTCCCTGTATTTATGCCTATTCACTACCATATGATACAACCACAATGATTGATTCCCCCCCTCCCAATTGAACAATGTGGTGCTGGGATTCATCTCTAAGGTTCTAAACAGACTTGAGTCCAAGGTGTTTGGAAACATGATCTCGCTCATATACTTCAGCCTAATCGCCAAGATCATCAATGGAGCAATCCTGGTTGTCTCAGATTCAGA
Organism: Pantherophis guttatus; assembly: GCF_059756535.1. Lineage (NCBI taxonomy): Eukaryota > Metazoa > Chordata > Lepidosauria > Squamata > Colubridae > Pantherophis > Pantherophis guttatus. The sequence goes on along the minus strand of NC_142070.1, from coordinate 16,730,381 downwards.
TCAACGAGGATCCCAAATGGACTACATTCTGTGGACTACATTGGCTACTTCTTCATAAGTAAATGCAATAATTCCACATTCTATCCATGAGAGTTTGTCTAAAATTTTGTTTTCTTTCTTGGTTTTGCTTCCACCGCATCCAGCAGTGAATTTTGTGGGCTGAAAGGGGAGAAAAGACTGGGTTTTACAAATATCCCTTTGCACCAGTGGTGAAATCCAAATTTTTTTACTACCGGTTCTGTGGGCATGGCTTGGTGGACCTCGTGTGGCTTGGTGGGCATGGCTTGGTGGGCATGGCAGGGGAAGGATACTGCAAAATCTCCATTCCCACCCCACTCCAGGGGAAGGATAGTGCAAAATCTCCATTCCCACCCTACTCCTGGGGGAAGGATATTGCAAAATCCCCATTCCCACCCCAGAACCTGCTGGGTTTCACCCCTGCTTTGCACCTTACCATATGAATACAAAGGGGCTTTCAATCATCTAAAGTCTTTTCATGAAGGACACCAAAGCCATAAGGGAAGAAAAATCAGCAATAACAACCAAAATTATTGATTTTGCTCTTTTTGGGATTTCAGCCACGCATATATTTCTAGATTCACATTTTTCTTTCAAGTTATAATTAATTAAACCTTTGCTGCCAAATACGTTTTGTGTTTGAATGTGTTTCATAGCAAAAATGCAAACATTTTTAGACAGAATGTATAACAGCAGCATACAGCTGCCTAAACAAATGGCTTCAAATCTCATTTCATCTGATACAAAAATCATAGTAAAATCTGATGAAATGAAATATAACGGGTAATACCATCAACTGTGGATCTGAAGGCAATATAGTAGCAGCGAGTATGTAACAGGGGTGAAATCCAGCAGGTTCTGACAGGTTCTGGAGGACTAGTAGTGGAAATTTTGAGCGGTTCGGAGAACCAGTAGTGGAAATTTTGAGTAGTTCAGAGAACCGTCAAATACCACCTCTGGCTGGCCCCAGAGTCAGGTGGGAATGGTGATTTTGCAATATCCTTCTCCCAGGAGTGGGGTGGAAATGGTGATTTTGCAGTATCCTTCCCTTGAAGTGGGGTGGGAATGGAGATTTTGCAGTATCCTTCCCCTGCCATGCCCCCAAGCCACACCACGCCCACCCAAGCCACGCCCACGGAACCGGTAGTAAAAAAATTTGGATTTCACCACTGAAATCCCACTGTAGCTATAATTCAAATGTGTTATCTTTTTGATACTGGTCACCTTTGGGGAATATTTTATTTTACATATATTAAAAAAATCCAAAAGAAAAAGTAGGAATAGAGTGCATGGCCATTGAATAAATTAAATACAAGTGAGTACCCTATGTAGAGTCATAGTGGAATAAATGGCAAGTTGTTGATCAAGTATTCTAGTTCAACATCTGCAAAGCTAATTCTCAAGAAGGTAACATCTTTTATTTAATTGCCTAGTTGGCTTCCTGTTCCAGTTTTTTTAATTTCCTGATAAAAAAGAAGGTAACAACCATTCCTGAAATCTAGATTCCCACTCATTTGTCATATTATTGAGCCCTTATGGTCATGCCTTCTCTGCTGCAGTTTCTGCCCTATGCAATAGTATCCCTGAAGGTCCAGGGAAGTTCTCAGTCATCCAGGTCATGATTGTCACAAAGGTACTTTTTCAAAAGGCAACTGGACTTTCTTTGTTTTTCCTTCAAGATGTTTCACTTTTCATCCAAGATGCTTCTTCAGTTCTGAACTAGCACCTTTGAAAAAGCACCTTTGGGAGGATGCTGTAAAGATACAGATGGTCCTTTCATAAGGCACTGAAGGCGAGAAATTTGGGCTAGGAGGTTGATTGGCTTTACTGCAGTTTCTATTGTAAATTGGAATTGTTCTTTATGATCTCAGATATTTGTTACTCAAATTGTTTGTTTCAATTGTTGGTGTTAAATCTTGTATGTGCAGAGTCATTGCTACGAAATCGGTGGTCATCCAAACTCTTTAAACAAAATGTTTAAATCCATTTTAAGACTACTTCTTTCTTTCTGCATATAAAAAAAGAAGAACGTTGGAAATCTGAGATGAAATTCTCTTCTCCACACTCTGTCAAAACCCATTTAGGTTCCTTTTCATTATGGAAATTAAATTCCAGACACCTCCTTATATTCTTGTGTGCATAAGAACTTAGGAGTTCACTTATCAGCGGAAGCACAAAAATTCATTCCTATATAAAATATAATTTTGGCTCAAGGTATAATTTAAAGTTGATGGATGATCAGTTTCCTGCATTAGATTGCAATAATCTCCCTACTATCCCTGGTAATTCAGCTTTCAGGATAGAAAGCCATTTTTAAAATTTAGAAATAGCTTCAGAGTGAAATGATGGTGCCCCTCTCCCTCCCTTTCCATTCTTTATCTCGCTCTTTCTCTCAGTAAAAAAAAAAAAGAAAAGAAAAGCGGAGAAAAGCTTTCTCTGAAATCCTTATTATAAAAGAAAACCAAGCAATAGCCAGTTCTGTCAACTTGATTGGGGTTAAGGCATTGCCTTGTTTCTCTAATTCAAAGCATTTTTACTCTCTTCTGACAAAATGTTTAATGGACTCATGGAAATCATAACAATTCTAGCCTCTTCAAGGATGCTTCATTGCACAGGGTTCCTATAATTATTATATGCCTGTCCTAACAATAGAGCTTCTGGGTAAGAAACTACAGCCATACAATGGCTTTTAACAGCATTTCACCCCTGGATGATATATTATTTGAACAATGCTTCCTAAATATTCTTCAGATGGCTATTCCTCTTGTCAGAACACACAACGGAATGAACAATTCCTCATCAGCCAGTAGATAAAAGTTTGCTATGAGCTACGAAGAGAATCTGGGCTCATAGCCCAAACTTATTTGTATTTATTTATATTTCATATTTCTAGACCCATTCTGTGCAAGGGAAAGTAAATTCTTGTTTTAAAATCAAAAGTTCTATTGAATCATTGCTACGAATGAGATTCCTGGTGCTTGGTTTGGAAAAGGAAGATCCCTTATCCCTATAATAGAGAACTTGCTTGGGAAAGCAAAAGATTCAGTATTCAAACTTTTGCCCTCTCTAATTAGATTTGATTCCTGTCTGAAATAACTTCAAGAAATGTGATACAATTTGTGTTACCGAAGCAAGAGACGGATGTGTCAGGAAAAACATAAAATTAAGTTGACTGCAGTGCGGGCACTGGGTACTTAAAAAGCGGGTAGCAAAACAAGAAATATATATGGTCAAACAGCTTGATTGCATTCAGAAAGATGTGAAACACAGTTGCTCCCTAAAGCATAAATTTGACCATCAATCTAATGTATTGATTAATGAGTGGCGGTTTGTTGTTGATGTGATTTTGTTCAGTTCTTTTTGGATTTGAGACACATTTTAGTGTTGTTCTACACTGGATAAATTGTCAAGAGTCAGTTTCTACTGTGACAGATGTAAATATAATAAATAAGAAAAATGACTGAATGCATAAATGAATGAATGTATGAATGTGTGAATGAATGAATGAGCGGATGATGGAAATGAAGACTGTATAGAAATACTAGGGATCAATATAAAAGAAGTATATTGAGTGGCCTGTTCATATAGAGAAAACCACTGAACTGAATTGCAGAACAAATACACATGTGAAGAGTAAATAGATTAAGAAGGATAAGAATGAGATGTACAGGTCTCCTGTGTGAGCAGGGAGTTGGACTAGATGACCTCCAAGGTCTCTTCCAACTCTGTTACTGTTAAATTGCTGGTGCTGTTGATGAGAATCTCACAAGGAGAAAGAAAAGAAGCTTAAAGAGCAAAAGAAAATTATCAATCAATTCATGGGCGTTACGGCACAAGGACAATTTGCAAAGATAGAAAGGTATGGACAGCCACTGTATAGATCTAACAAAATTAATTGGATTTCCTTTTCTTTTGTTTTCTTATCTTTTGCTTTTAATTAGTCTTTTTTTTAAAAAAAACTTCTTATTCTTTGTCTGCCCTTGCATAGTGCTGCTTAACCTGAAAGAGAACAGGATGATACATATACATGTATTGATTAATTACATGCCATTAAGTCAGTGCCAACTCTTTGTGACTATATAAGATACATTTTCTCCAGAAAATCTGTCCTCAAACTAGTTCTTCATTCTTCCAAAGGTATCCCCATCACCACTGCAATTAATCCTTGTCATTTATGCCTAGAATGACAGCACAGAGTTGATTTGTTTGAGAATCCATTTGTTTATTTTCTTGGCTATCCATTCTATTCTCAGAAGACACATCAACATTTGAAAGTGTCAGCCCTCTTTTTATCCTTTTTTTTTCCAAAATCCAGCCTTGACTTCCATATAATATCCCCCCCCCAAAAAAACCCATTGTCTACACAATTCTAATCTTATAGACCCATCCCAGTCCTAGAAAGTCTATCTTTGGCTTCTATCATACATTTTATTTTAGTTATTTGATTGGATTTGAAAGGCCAACCATTTCTTAAATGACTCTGGATAGCTTGGGGGATAGCTTGGGGGATAGGCAGTGGTGGGATGCTGCCGGTTTAACAACTGGCTCAGTGATCACACGCGCGCATGCAGTTTTACAAATGCTAACCTTCTGTGTTACTACTTGGGAGTAACACAGCTGAGGTGCAGCAATCCAATCTGCCGCGCCAATCAGCTGAGAAGATAAAGGTAAGTAAAGAGCAGGGGCGGGTAGGAGGGTCCACCTGATCATCAGAGGGAACCAGTTCGCTTCCAGCTGATTGTCGGAGCTACCGGTTCACACAAACTGGTCCAAACCGGTAGAATCCCACCCCTGCATAGGAAACAATTGAGGATGGGTAATGGAGCCTGTTTTCTAGTTGTGTTGGTTGATATCTTTCTAATTTCTTTTAACCACTGTGTGTTTTGTGTTGGGAGGTGAGGTTATATGATTTTTACTGTTTTTAATATTGCCAGCTCTTCAGAGTACACGTTTGAGATAGATGGCCATGTAAACCTAAGAAATAAATAATTAAATACGCGTTCCTTTCAGCCGAAGGAAGGAAAGAATGGCAAACCACTTCTAAAAAAAAAATATTCCCAAGAAAAATGCAAGGACTTGTTCAGACAGTCTTCAAGAATCAGACACGATTGAGCGAAAGGGAGGAAAAAAATGTTTTTAACTATTTTTAGTATACTTATAGTTACAGTAGCTGCCCAGAGTATATATTTGGTATGGCCGGCCATGTAAATCTAATAAATAAATCAGTAAGTACTTGCGTCAGTTAGTAAGTAAGCATGCCTGGAAAAATTCACCCGTGGCATTGCAAAAGAAAATTGCCAGAGGCTGAACAACCAACCTAACCACAGACCTGGAAGCAAAATTAGGTTTACAAAAATGTACAGAACGTTTGTAGGGTGGGCACCATGCAAATCTTATGGCAACGCTATTCCAGAGGGCAAGTTCTATAACAGAAAAGGAACGCTCCCAAGATCTCAATAGATGGCATTTTTTAATTGGAGGGGCAGTTCTGTCTGATCTTATTGGGGACAGAGTGTCAGTCAAATAACTGGACCTCATGCCATGCTTGAAACCACATGCTTTTTATGTGTCAGGTAGCACCTTGAATTTCACCTTGAAGCCGATCGGCAACCTATGCAGGGTTTTGTCTGAAATAGTGTAGGGCAGGGGTGTCAAACTCGATTTCATTGAGGCTGCATCAGGGTTGTCTTTGACCTTGGGGGGGGGGCAGGATGAGGGGTCATGGTCAGAGTGGGTTGGCCAGCTCAACGTCACGTGTTGGGGGTGTCTGTAGTGACCACGGTCCTCCCGAGCTCCGTTTTTGGCTGCGACGGCCTCCTGTAACCCTCTGCCCACGGCCTTCCCAAGCTCCATTTTTGCTGGCAGAGGTTTCACGGCCCAGTCCTTCACTGTTTCCAGGGCGGCCCTATGGGCCAGATCTAAGCATCCCACAGGCCGGGGTTGGCCCTTGGGCCTTGAGTTTGATACCCCTGGTGTAGGGTCTCCTGCCTCAGCAGGGGGTTGGACTAAAAGACCACCAAGGTCCCTTCCAACTCTTTTATTCTGCAGTTTGCAGATGAGATATATATATAGACATATTAGATGTATATAATACTGCTTAGAGTATATATAAAATATTGCTTTCCTTTTTTCCATAAAGTATCCCTTCTGCCTAAACACATCATAACTTCTATATATTTATTTCATATATTCCAAATGAATTTTCACAATCATAGCATTCAGTAAATTTTATAAATAAAAATACTGGCAATCCTTCTTGGCTTTCACCAAGAAAACATTTATAAAACATTACATTCTAAAATTTTAAACTTTAAAGCATTAAAATTTAGAATTAAAATGCTCATTTTGCTGTCCCCTCCTCCGATCTCAGTTATTTTCCAACTTAATACAGGTGTTTTACATCAGAAGTCCCTCTTCTTTCAACTAAAATTTCAACTTTTTCACTGACAATTGCAAATAACCTAAAACGGAGTTAAAATAAGCAATCTTAAGTGCCTGTTTAAAAATGCAAAAACAGAACTGGTAAATATAATTCCAGACCTTAATGATCCATTAATTTTAAGTTTCATCCTATATTTGGACAGTTTAATAAAATTTATAAATGCATATTAGAAAAGATATAAATAATCATGAGAAATAATGGTTATTATAAATCAATTACCGAAAGCCACAAAGTTTAATTGTAAGTCTCTATTTAAAACTCTGTGCACACTAATCAAGGATGTGCAATCAAATATATGGCTGTTGAGTCCAAATGATATTTTTGTTTTATTTTTAAATACTTGAAGTAGAAACTGAACATTGTATCCCATTATTGTTAATGAGTCCTGCCCACATTTTGTTTCATTAGAGGTTTGTTAATACAGAGGGAACAGTATGAACCTCCTCTACTGGCTTCCAAATTTATTTATGTATTTATTTCTAAATCCATACTCCACCAGTCTGTCTATTACAAAACCCAAGAATGTTTTGACTGATTGTTCAGATGCCATTAAATCACTGTCATTAGGTCTACTCCTAACTCTAATATGCTTTATTAAATCAGTAAAAAAGACACATCACCACCCACTTTTTCTTCTCGTTGTAGTGGTGTATGATTTGTATTTCCAGTATCTATAGCAACCTACACACACACACACACATACACACTGTTGTGGCCTGTTGGCCGCCAGCCCTTCCAGCAGCAGAATCAGATGAGTAGGAGGCGTGGGAGTCAGGGTTAGCATTAGGGCAACCTGACAGCTCTGAGGGGAAGAAGGAATGAAGCTCTCAGAGAGAGAGAGAGAGAGAGAGAGAGGTGGAAACTGGGCCGTCTGTCAGCCCTCAGATGGTGAGCCAACAGCCCCAAGTCTGGAGGTGGCTGATGAAGAGGAGGAGGAACAGCTGGGTCCAGTGCCTGACGCACAGATGGGCAGAAGGCAGAGAAGAGAGCAGTGGAAAGCTATGGGCCCGTCCTCGAGACGGAAGAGCCACCGCTGCTAGCGAAGCCCCTCCCTAGCTCTGTGGATAAAAGGCAGGAGGCGGAGATAAATAGGTGTGGCAGACAACTATTCACTTTCCTGCCAGATAGATTTGTTAGCTTGCTGTGAGGGAGAGACTTTTTGCCGGGGTTGCTGGCGCTCATAATAAAGGAATCATTGATTGATTTCAGAGGGTTTATTGTGTTTGGGGAGCTGGGTCAGGACAGACACACACATGCGCACAAACAATACTGTCATTCTTTAGTATGGTGTTCTTATCCCAATGTTCACAGCTGGAACACTGCACTCAAATTCTCAAACCTCCACAAATAAGTAGACCCCTTTCACAAATAGTATAATACCATTTCCTCCTGCCCTTTTTTTAAACTTCTGTCATGAATAAGTTGCATCCTTCAGTTTTTGCCTTCTAGTCATTTGTTCTACTAGATTTTGTAATTGATTATGTGCCATGAAGTCATGGTGATGATGATCTGTCCCTAACCTGTCCTTTCAGGTCTTCCAATGGCATATTCATTGCCAGTGTAATTGAGTCTATTCCAGTGGTGGTATTCAGCCGGTTCGTATCAGTTCCGGTAAACCGGTAGTGGTGACCCCAGCGCTATGCCGTTGTATTTAGCCATGTTTTCTAAGTCGTGTGCATGCATGTAAGCCGTGCACGTGAGCAAAGTGCATGCGCGGAAGGCCGCACGCATGCGTGAAAGACACGTGTGCAAATGAATTAGCTTGCGCACGTGCACACTTACATTTTCGGTGTGCGGCGAACCGGTGGTAAAATTATGTGAAACCCACCTCTGGTCTATTCACCTTGCTACTGGTTCATCTTCTCTTTCCTTCCATTCTTTTTAAGCATTAGGAGCCTTTTTGAAGAGCCATGTCTTCATATAATGGTCCAAGGTAGGATATAATTTCATCCTGGTCACTTGTACCTCAAGTGAAAATTCTGAGTTGATTTGCTTGAATGTATCTTTTTCAAGGCCTTCATGACTGTTTTCTGAGCTATCCATGTTATTCTGAGAATAACATCTTCTCCAGCATCAAAGTTCAGAAGCATCAATCCAGTGGTGGGTTGCTCCTGGTTCGGTCCGGTTCTTGCGAACAGGTAGTAAAAGCAGCGGGAGGCTCCACCCACCTACCCGTACGTCATCATGGACCATCTGCGCATGCTCCCATTGCAAACTGGTAGTAAAGGTAAGTAGAACCCACCCCTGCATCAGTCCTTTTCTCATTCTGCTTCTCCAAAATCCAAATTTCACAGAGAATATTGTGGCTTGCATTATTTTTTTTTTCTTGTAGGCAGAGAGATATCATGGCATTGAAAATATATTTTTCAAGACCTTCATGGCTGCTCCAGCAAGTGCTAATCTGTGACAGATTTCTTGACCCCTTGTTCCTTTAGTATTGATGGTTAATCTCAAAAGGCCAAAACGATCCATCACTTCAGTATCTTCATTGTCAACAAGGTTTTACAGTAGCAAAAATGTGCAAAACAAAACAAAATGTCGACATTTAAAAACAAAATCAAAATTAAAACCAGCGATTAGGCTAAAAGATATTTTCAGGCCTCTCGCTTTGAAAGTACAATTGGCAATGCTGATTCAGAATTGTATTTATTTATAGTGTAGTGACTCAGATTTTTAGTTACTTACTGCATTTGTTATTCTCACCTTCTGCTTACAGAGTTCTCAGAACAGCTTCCATAAAATGAAAAACTAATAAACAAACAAACAAACAAAAAACAACTCAGGCCTTTGTGTAATAGCTTTCAATCTAATGTGTGACACATGGGGAAAAAGCAGAATGAACAGAAGAGTAAAAAAGTACAATCTGATTCTAAACCCTAGAAAATTTTATCCCCTGCCCCAAATGATCCTTGGCTAGAGAGCACATGCAGTTCTGTGACCACCATTTCTAGAAAGTTTACCCTAAATGCATACTTTCTTTTCCTGACATTAGTTTCTTCCAGCAAAGTACAATAAAAAGTGGCTTAGGTTTGAAAAGACCTTGGATAATGAGGGATTATTTTTAATCTCTGCTCTCAAGTTAATTCCATAAGGAATCTAGGTATTATTTCAATGTAGTTATTGTATTGTAAATTATTTCAAAAGTCAGCAGAGTTATTTAAAACAAGGAGCATAACTGAGATTATGAGCAGTTAGGTTGACAGACTGTATCGGTGGTTCATACGAATTTGTTCATGTTATTTTACTGATTCACTTGTTTGTTTTACGACTTGCCGTTCCAAAAGTTTGGTAGAGTGTTACCTGCTTCTTCTTCTTCTTCTTTTTTTTTTTTAACCGCATAGACAATTTCATGTAGGCACATCCATTATTTTTTCCCAACCGCTTGATTGCTCAATGCTTGATTCAACGAAACAACATTGCACCTGGATAGGTAAGTAGCCGTATCATGATCTTGTCTGTCAACTTTGATGCGCAACAGTTCATTCATATATGCCACCAGTACTTGACACAAGGCTAAACTAAAGATTTGAGAATGAGCAGCTGTCATCTACATGGAGACGCAATTATGAAATAAGCCTGATACGAAATTGCTCTATAACTGTATCACATTTTAAAAATGACTATGCAATTAACCCTTCAACTACTCATGTTAACAGATACTTTCTCTGCTGTTGATGGTGACAGAAAAGACATCTTATTCCAGTCCAGCAACTTAGATTTGGCAGAGCCTCTCCCATTAGCATTATCAATTTCTTGAATTATTATTTCAGATTCTACCATTATACCCAATGTTAAAATCCACAATTCAAAATAACATACATAAAATACATAGTTTTTGGTTTTGTTTAGTGTAGACTTCCTGTAGATATTCATTTTTATGTGGAGTCCTTGGGGCTCTCTGAACTTGGTTGTTTGGTTTGGCTGTTTGGTTGCCAACATTTCATTACTTGAGTAGGTAACATCATCAGTACTAGTGAGTATAGAGTTTGCTCCCTGTTTATATACAATAGCTTATCCTGCCAGTTTTAGGGAGGTGTATGGTTTTCTCCTTGGTAGTTCCTTGATTAGGCTATTGTTTTTTATATGATTGTTTGTCTTCCTGATTGTTTCTCTACTTAGTAGTATCTTGATTAGGGTATTGTTTTCTGCTTGATTGTTTATCTGGTGTTAATCTCTGCTTATCTGGCTATTGGAAATGTATTTTTTGTCTCCTTCCTAACTTTTTTATTGTCTCTTTTGAATGATGTATAAATATGGTTTATCTCTGTGTCTATTTTTGTCTGATTTGTCTAAATGCCAAGCTTCTAGGAATTCCCTCACAATTTTTTGAGTTAGCTTTGTTCAGAATGTTCAGATATTTCCAGTTGAAACTATGGTTGAGTCTGCCCATGTGATATAAGTTTAAAGAGCTTTCATTGTGTCTTCTGACTGCTAGACTGGGTTTATCAATGTGTATTGCGGTCCACCAGCAACCTGAGGAGCTGACAGCGGAGTTGGACAGTGAGGAGGCTGGGGAGGACAATGGGCCAGTCCTGGAGTCAGGGGAAGGCCCAGACGAGGGCTCTGCGTCAGAGGCAGAGATGGGCCCAGGACCATCTGGGAGTAATGTGCGGACTCCGGAGCCTCCAGAGGCGGACAGCAGAGAGGCAGAGGAACAGGAGGAGCCTGTTCCTAGTGCACACATGCAAAGAGCTGCCAGAAGGCAAGAGCAGCTAAAGCAAAGCAAAAAGGACGACTCGGGAGTAAGGCCAGGAGATGATTGGCCCCTCCCATAAGGCTTAAAAGAACAGCAAAGGCTCTTGGGCTCTTTGTAGGAAAGCAACATTGCTACATCTGTTTTTAGTCGGCATCTCTTGTTTCTGAACTTCGTGGGGCTTTGCCAAGAAAAGTCTTTGCCAGAGAAGCCAAAGAAGATAAAGGTTTGTGATAAGGCCGAAGGACTTTTTCTGAAGGACTTGTGTTGGAATTAATTTGGACTAAGTTGGGAATGAAGTAATTCTCAGCTGTTCTAATAAAATAGGTTTCTTTAAGACTAAGTGTGTCTTTTATGCCTAAGTGAGCCTTGGTCACAACAATGTGCTTTTCTAGTCTTCTGCCTGTCTGTCCTACATAGTGTACTATACTGTAAGTTGTAGATCATTCCTGGTTATTTTTTTTCCTTCTGGGTTTACTGGTTTTTGGTTTACTTAAGATGTTTTGGAGGATTTTAGTTGGTTTGTATAGTATGGTAAGACAATGTGGTTCTAATAATCTGTTGGTTGTTTCTGAGATGTTTTTGATGTATGGTAGTGTTACCATTTTTAAAGTTTGCTTTGGTTGTGCTGTAGTGATAAAGTTAATCAAGGAATTAACAAGGAGAAAGCCACGTTCTCACCAATACTGGTAGGACAAGCTACTGTTATAAATATGGAACAAACGCCAACTCACTAGCACTGAAGATGTTACCTAGTTGGATAATGAAACCCAACTGCAAGGAAACCACCAAACTCAGAGAGCACCAAGGTCTCAGAACTACATATATTCACTTCTATAGGTAATATCTTCCAGAATACTATTATTATAGAAAATAAAGCATATTTTCCAGATTTATTCAGAAACCTGAACAAGATGCATACATGTTTTTCAGAAGAGTGGGAAGGAATTGTGCTTGCACTTCCTCTGAAAAGTATTCACGACCCTATAAAATAGTAAATATACTGCATCTTCTGTAGGTTTCGAACTGACAATGATTTCATCCCTATGCAGATTGCAGTTCAAGGAAACATATTGCAGATGCTAAATTATTTCTTCAAAGACCTGAAAAACTAAATTACTTTTATCTATTTTATGTCCCTAAGTGCTGAAGAAATTTGCTTTCCCCTTATCAACTGTGGTAGCACAGATATTTATAAACATGTAACTATGGTCCCTCAGAGAAGAAATATGACTCTGACTGAAAAAGCTCACTAACACTTAATTTCCTCCAGACATCTTGAGGTTTCCATTAAAATCCATTAATTTTTATTTTTTTTTAGTAGAACTGTGGATTAATATACAACTTTGACTGATAAAAAGCAATCTCACTCCCAAATTAACATCCCTCACACTCAATGGAAAACATCTGGAAAACACAATACAGTGCTTTTAAAATGAAACAATTTACAAATAAAAAAACATACAGAAAGCTTCATTATTTAATTCTGATCACACCTCAGCCTTCAAAGTGGTTGTGATGATAATAATGGCGTTATACTCAAGTAACCAGCAATGTGGTTGTTTCCATCTAAATTTTGTAATAAACTATAAAACCCTGGACTGAGTGTAAGACAACATGAGTCCCGTATTGTTCCCCTCAATTCCATAGTTGTGATAGCAATCATCTTCTTTTAATGACCCCATAATCCCTTGCAGGGTGGAGTCTGGGCAACTGAATGGAGCTAGCAGAGTGTTTACTGACCGGATGCCCTTCCTGTCGCCAAAGCGGAGATTTATTCAGCAGATATATTCTTATTGTGCCCAGAGAGAGAAATATCAGCCTCTACCTAGGATCGAACTCACAGCCTCCAGATTGTGAGGCAAGAGCTCTACCTCTAGGTCACCGCACCACTCATAGCTGTGATAGCAATCCAAATGATAAATTTGGGGGTGGGGGAAGGGAGATATTGCTTCCTTTGGAGAAGGAAAAGAGTGGAGAAGCTTACTGAAAAAGATTTTACACCCAGATATTGACTTCATATCATGAAGAGAAATATGATGCAGATCACCCAAGAATCATGTACTATCACAGCCAAAGTTCTAGAGTCACATTATGAATCTGAATCTGAAGATGTTACTCCAGTTTACGGAATGTCAGCCTCATGAAGGTCAAAGCCAAACATCACGGGAGGCTGATCAATCACAAAAAACACCAAGTCAGCTACAGTAGGTCTTAAGGACAACCTAAGGCCTCCCAGTCCCCATACCAGATCAATACAAAGAAGAGCAAAACAGATCTATTAGATTCTTGCCAAGCAGTAGAGTAAACATTCTGATTAGGGACAGTTAGCTGCAGTTCATCTGTTTTATCTATGTTCTCTTTGTTGGAAACAACATCTGGTTTGGTTGTGATCCCCATGTGTCCCCAGATCCATTATTGAACCTTAGACCTTAGGCCTGGTTGACAACTTTGGACTGACTTTGGATGATACTTCTGAACAATCCTCTTTAAAAACACACTTCAATCGTTTAACAATCCTGGCTACATTGCTAACTCTCTTGTTTGAAAGTAAGACTGATGATCTAAAAAAATAGCAACCCCCACATGTTCATGTGAGTTTATGCTACAAATCTTGTCTACATTTTTTTTCAAACTTCCAGTCGCCATATAAAATAATGGAGAGTATTTAATCATAAATGAAATATTGTGGCTCTTATTTTCAGAGAAACACGGTATAAAACCAAGCAAAACACAGAATATTCTTGATAACCTATTTTCTAATAGCAATCTATTGTATGTCATGGAGGGTGTTTTCAGTTTCTTCCTGTTTTGTCAATGCTTCTTACATTCTGGCTTCTCTTGACTCTATGGTGTTGGTCCTCCTGTCAAGCAGAATCTCTGTATACATCCCATCTAGTCTCCACCTTTCACATTAAATCAGATACATCTATCTGACATCTGACAATGACAATCTCAAGTAAAGATCTATCTATCAATCTACCTACCTACCTACCTACCTACCTACCTACCTGTTCTGTGAAAAGATGTTATTCCCTGGATCATTTTTTTTAAAAATTTGATTTATATGCCGCTCTTCTCCGGAGACTCAGGGCGGCTTACAATGCCCTCATTCTTTTGTATATTTTATACAAAGTCAGCTTATTGCCCCCACAAACTGGGTCCTCATTTCACCTACCTTAGAAAGGATGGAAGGCTGAGTCAACCTTGAGCCTTGGAGAGATTCGAACCAGCAGAAATTGCAGGCAGCTGTGTTAATAACAGGGTGCACTAAACCACTGTACTATCAAGGCTCTTTGATTTGCTGTGTTAGTGAGAAATCCTAAGAGTTTTATTTAAGATCTCTGGAAAGCACCAGAATAAGAAAGTGCATATTAGAATGTTGTATTGCTACTAAATGCTTATTACCAAACTCCTTATATTTATTTTGATATATAATCGTTCAAAGCCACATTAACCTTTTAATATTTTTTTAAAACACCATAAATAGATTTCTCTAAATGTTCAGGATCAACCACAGCCAAAATAGAACAAAATCACCACAAAACAGTATCAGCACAGCATAAAAAAAGAAGCCGCACATGGTAAAATAAATATGCATAGAAAACAGAAACCACCATCCAAATAACATGTAAAGCTATTCTTAACAGCGTCAAGACTTAAACAAGAAAAACCTAAATATTAAGTACACTAAAATAAATAACAGGTTTGAGTTCATAAAAAAGACCCTAGTGCTAAAGAGCATTTTATATGAATATTCCTGGGGAGAACTCTGTTCTAGATAGAGACAACATTCTTGACATAAAGATCTCTTTCAAAAATTAATATACTTTGAGAAAGACATAAGTAGATTATCTTAAGGCAGCATTCCATAATGTTCCACAATCCCAAGGTCTGTAGAGCTTTAGATATCTAAACCAGTGCTTTAAATTGTATCCTCCATTCCTGGCCATTGACTCAAACACCAGATTTGGCAAAGGATTGGCATTAATACAATCATGGTTCTTAGCATCACTTACAGTAGAACTCTTGCAGCTGGATTTTCTAAGAGTTGAAGAAGCCTCTAGAAAGAGTGCAGAGAAGAGCAACAAAGATGATTAGGGGACTGGAGGCTAAAACATATGAAGAAAGGTGGCAGGAACTGGATATGTCTAGTTTGATGAAGAAAAGGACTAGGGGAGACATGATAGCAGTGTTCCAATATCTCAGGGGTTGCCACAAAGAAGAAGGAGTCAAACTATTCTTCAAAGCACCTGAGCGTAGAACAAGAAGCAATGGGTGGAAACTAATCAAGGAGAGAAGCAATTTAGAACTAAGGAGAAATTTCCAATTTCCAATAATTAATAAGTGGAACAACTTGCCTGCAGAAGTTGTGAATGCCCCAACACTGGAAATTTTTAAGAAGATGTTGGCTAACCATTTTTCTGAAGTGGTGTAGGGTTTCCTGCCTGGGCAGGGGGTGGACTAGAAGACCTCCAAGGTCCCTTCCAACTCTGTTATTCTATTTCTATTCTAAGCCCAACTTGCAATACATCAAAACAATGCAAAGCATTACTTTAAGAGTTGTAGCAGATTTTCAGAACATAACCAAACCCATTTCCCTTGGTAAAATGGAGCTGGTGGAGCATGTAACCCAGTATTTAGAACTAGAAAAAACATACTCAAATCCTCCCTCTGTGATGTATTTCATTAAGTGACTTTGGGCCAGTTACTTAACCAAACTAGTATGGCACCTGGAATTATAAATATCTCCTTTTTCTATATTGAAGCTGATACTAATAAAACATTTCATTGTAGTTGCCCTGCTATGAACCATGAGACTTCAAGAAGTAAGTACTACATAGGTCATTAGCACTTTTTCATCATCCCACACTTTTTGAAAGTGCCATTTGAGCATGTCTTAAAATAGAACTGAGAAAGTTTCCTTTTTCTTTCTAGATTTCCTAGCCCACACTGGAAGCATAGTAAAGAAAAATGCACTAAGCCCAAGAACCACCCCGAGAAACCCGTGCTAACTGGTAGTGCAGTGGTTAGAATGTAGTTAGACAGCTGTGGTGGTGCAGTGCTTAGAATGCAGTATTGCAGGCTAATTCTGCCGACTGCCAGCAGTTCGATTCTCACCAGCTCAAGGTTAACTCAGCCATCCATTCTTTTGAGGTCAGTAAAATGAGGACCCAGATTGTTGTGGGCAATATGCTGACTCTGTAAACAGCTTAGAGAGGTCTGTAAAGCACTGTAAAGTGGTATATAAGTCTAAGTGCTATTGCTAACTGGAAAAGCAATGGTAATGGTTCAAGAACACAAACCACAAGTCCATGTACATTAGAGCTCTTTGCACTCTTATCTGCCATATATGATTTCAGGATGAAACTTAACCTTCTGGTAATGGCACCTCTGATCTCTTCTCCTTGCTACAACTCTGTAATAAAATATTTTCAAATGACTGAATCAAAATGTTGTGACCAGAAGCAATGTGGGGCCTCCCTTTCTTTATACAGCTTTTGATATTAATCTTTGTTTGAGAAAAAGTGAAAAGAAAAAAGATGCTGGAGAAATTATTATTATTCAGATAACGTTTCTAACTTACTGTCATTTTTGCCTTCCAATATGTGCTAGAACAATTTATGGATAACTTGTCCTAATTTCCAACGGGTTCAGTTGTTAATGTACTCCAAATCAGGTTAAAAACATTTTCAGGTGAACTCTGTCTATGGTTTTTCTCAAGGAAAATTAACCTTTTGAAAGGAAAAGTTCTTATCATCTGACAAAGATAATTTGAGAATGGGATATAGTACACAAGCAGTCCAGGTCTCCTATAAAATATTTAAAGAATGACAAAATTCAAGATATAGCAATTAATCATTCTATTATTTATAGTAATTCAGGAGTAGTTCACACTACATTAATCAGCGATAATGTCTGCTTCATTAAGAATGCTGCCAAAAATGTCCAACCAGACCATAAAAATAGCACTGAATTGAAAGGAATTGCTAAGGGATTTATAATTAGGAAACCAGGCATCTTTCCAGTTCATCCAGGTATCTGTCTCCCATTCAATTCCCAATAACATTTCCAAAGCGGGAGTGTTTATGGTGAAACAATTGCTAAATTAAATTCCATCAGAGTTAAGCTGTCCAAGGGAGTGTTGTGACCCAGGCCCAAGTAGTTAGTATTAAATACAAACAGTTCGAAAACAAACAGACTTTATTAGAACAGCTGAGAATTAACTTATTCTCAGTGTAGTCCAAACTAAATGAAAACAAATTCTTCAAAAAACCGTTCCTCAGTTTATCACCGACCTTGGGATAATTAGGCAAACTGCCAAAGGCTTTTCTTGGCAAAAGTTCAAAAGCAGAAGACACCGACAAGAAATGAATACAGTGAAACAAGAAGCAATTCTCTCAACGCTGTTTTCCGGCAAAGAGGCCAAAAGCCGTTGCTGGTCTTTTAAGCCTTATGGGAGGGGTTAATCATCTCTTGGCCCTGCTCCCGAGTCGTCCTCTCTGCTTTATCTGCTCCTGCTTTCTGGTAGCTCTTCTTATACGTGCACTAGGAACAGGTTCCTCCTGTTCCTCTGCCTCTCTACTCTCAGCCTCTGGAGGCTCCGAAGTTCGCACATCACTCCCCGATGGCCCTGGCCCCATCTCTGCCTCTGACGCAGAGCCCTCATCCGGGCCTCCCCCAGCCTCCAGGACTGGCCCATGTTCTTCCTCAACCTCTTGGCTGCTGGCGGACCACAACAGGTAGCAACCAGAAAACTTTGCAGAATGACAATTTTCTAGGAATGAGTTCAACATCTAAGAGAATATTTGTATGATATTTGTACAGGGTATTTTTCTCTACATTTCAGTGGAAGTGTTTTGTACAAATAATACTCTTAGATACCATACAAACAATTCTCCCTGGGATAAAAATTTAAGACCTACTGTCTGGCAGGAAACTTAACAAAAGGCTGCCATTCAATGATGATGGAAAGTTGAGAGAGATGCCACCTGGCACCCTGGAGAATACCTCAATTCAGTGTAAACACTACTTTGGGTTTATGTTCTATACTAAGCCAAAATATAATTTGCGTACTTCTAGCATAAATGTTATATAGCCTCACTATGACATTTCAGTTATGGTTCACAGTTTACATAAGAGATGATCTTAGTCACTATGATGTATCCAACAACACAGCAAACTATTGTTTAGTATGATGCACAAATTAATTGCCATCAGCTTTGATGGATTTATAAGACATTTGCTTTCAGTTCTGATAACATAGGATATCATTTAAAACATCACTGTTTAATAATAAATATAAAAAACACAAACAAGTGCCTAATTTATCTAAGGCAAGAATCTTCATAGCAATTCTAAGGTTTTTTTTGTGAAACTATGTGCAATTCCAGCATTGTAATAATCTCTTTGGTAAACTACATCATTTTTCTTCTTAGATGTCAACCATACTTTTTGTGCTTTTACAAAATAATTATTATCTATCTCAAAGTATTTGGATTTGATCGTCTTCCTTTAAAACTTTATGACTAAGAATGCTGTTGGATTTACACATTTTCTCTTAGTCTAACTCACATTGTAAAAGATACTGATTTTGAAAAAAAAAAAAACTAACAGAAGCATAATGCTATTTGATATGAAACAGAGTTCTTAGAATTTATTTTATTTTAAAACTAATTATGACATTTTTGTAGGAAGTATATTTATTGAATAGTTGTTCATAAAGTACAACTTCAATAAAAAGTAGTGGATTCCTTCCACCTTTATTACTTGGAGTAGCTAATTAAAGATAAACAAAACCTTAAAGATATATCAGAAAGAGTTCCCTAATTTGCATATTAGGCATAGACCGTTAGAATATAAGATCTACTTTTACAAAGTTAAATAGCTATTAAATGTTAGATAAGTGCAAAGAGGCATTCTGATTTATATAAGCAAATTTTAATTAATATATGTAAATGGTAATTATATCAAGTCAAAACAAAAGATCGAGAATTTATATAATTATAGAATGTCTCAATGGACCTTTAAATTTTAACTTTCAGTTTAAAAAATTCCTGAATAAATTAATGGGGAGGATAATTAAATATCACATATTAAAGAAAATATTTGTTCAATTGGACACTGCTCAGATTAGTTAAGCAGCCTGAATGAATCATAGTGTAAGAGAAGGAGTGGCAGAATCTGGGATGGAGTCAAAAGAGGAATCAGCATAGGTTCTATGTAGCCACAAAGGGACTAAGTGCAATCCCTCTGGAATTCCATTGATGCTTATCCAGTGCCAAAATAGTGCTAACTGTTAGTTGAGTACATTCCAGTCAGTGGTGGGATTCAAATTTTTTTACTACCGGTTCTGTGGGCGTGGCTTGGTGGGCGTGGCAGGGAAAGGATACTGTAAAATCTCCATTCTTCCCCACTCCAGGGGAAGATTACTGCAAAATTCCCATTTCCTCCCGATCAGCTGGGACTCGGGAGGCAGAGAATAGATGGGGGATGGGCCAGTCAGAGGTGGTAATTACCGGTTCTCCGAACTACTCACAATTTCCGCTACCGGTTCTCCAGAACTGGTCAGAACCTGCTGAAACCCATCTCTGATTCCAGTGCATAGGCATGAGTAGTAATGAATCAGTTTAATTAGAAAGTCACATGTGCTCCTGGTCTTTTAGGGATGTATTAAATATCACTAAAAATAGAATTTTTAAAATGTAAAATGTAAAAGTACATTTCAAGAGGAGGAGCACAATCATGTAGGATTGTGCACACAGCCTCCCAAGCTCCATTTTCGCTGGCAGAGGCGCCACGGGCTATTTCCAGGGTGGGCCTGCAGGCCAGATCTAAGCACCTCAAGCAAGCTCAAGCTGTGCTGTGATTTAATAGGCAGTTTGGAAAATATTAAGGATAGATATAATTTTGAATCTTCGTCATGTAAGCTTCAAATTGTATCACATATTGGGCAGTGAATGATATAGATTTTCCTATCACATTTAAGAGCACAGCAGGTTAGGGATTCCTTCAAAATGCTATGCCAGCATTTTCAATTTGACCTGGAAATAATCAGGCAACTGGTACAGTTCTTTAATGAGCACCGTTGCATTATCCCTGGCAGCTATTTCTGTCAATCTCATAGAATCCACATTTTACATCAAATGATAATTCCCAGAACATTTTCAAGGCCACCACGTAATCAACATTCAATCCAAGTTTTTAATCTAATAGGAAACCAGACGTGATCAAAAGCTGTTTAAAGTCTAGGAAAATGAACAGGAACACGTATTTTGACTCTCTGGTGTAAAAGCAGTTATAATATCAAAGTAGGGTAAAATAGATGAAAATAATCTGTTCCCCAGACAGTATTTTTGGGTTTTTTTTAAAAAAAGGATCTTTCCTGAATATTTTGAAGCCTAGACAGATTTGTAAGAATCATCTGATCTCTCAAATAGGGTATAAAATGTTGTGCTAACCAGCAATATTATGTAAAAAACGGTTATCTAGTGGTTTTGTTTTAATCAAATAGTTGGTTGTATGACAACATACAGAAACTGAAGCTTCTTCTTCCACAGACAGATCTACAAGGAAAATAGCACAGTAGTCAAATTAGGAGATAGTATAGACCAAACTTGAATATGGGTGGACATCAACTCCCAGAATTCCCCAGTCAGAATAGCTGACTGGGGAATTCTGGGAGTTGACCTCCACTCATCTTTAAGCTGTTAAGACTGAGAAGCATTGGTATAGACCAGTGGTGGGTTCCGCCCGGTTCCACCGAGCCGGTAGCGGTGACGATATGATGTCACCGAACCGGTTCTCCCCCCCCTGCCCCCTGCGTTATTCTTACCTTTTATTTGGTCCCACCCCCAATCTATTGCTGCCTCCTGAGTCCCAGCTGATCAGCTAGAAGGAAAAAAAACTGTTTAAACTCTTGCCGCGGGGCTTCAAAGGGCCGCCCTACAGCTGATCAGTGTTAAAAGGCAGTGTGGTGGTAGACCGGTGCCTCCAAAAACAAATGAGTAGACCAGTGCCTGCAAAAATAAATGGGTAGACCGGTGCCTGCAAAAATAAATGGGTAGACCGGTGCCTCCAAAAACAAATGAGTAGACCAGTGCCTGCAAAAATAAATGAGTAGACCAATGCCTGCAAAAATAAATGGGCAGACCAATGCCTCCAAAAACAAATGAGTAGACGGGTACAGCTCTGCAAGCAGTTAAAAGCCTGGTAGACCAGTACCTCTGCTAAATTATAAAGAATTATCACATGACCATCAAGCCACACCCACAAAATAAGCCACGCCCACAGAACAGGTAGTAAAAAAAATTAGAACCCACCCCTGGTATAGACAGATCTAATATCTTCAGGAATTGCTATGAAACACAGCTCATTTTTATTTATTTTATTTTATAATTGCTGAAATCAGATTCTTTTAAGAGAACATACAAATGACCAGACCTTATACTTCAGAAAGAGAAATATGTCTGCTTTTCAGCTGCTGCACACCATCTGTCTTTTCTAGATAAACTTCAAACTGTAAGCTTTCATCCAGTCCATTACCAGACGCTGATTTAGAACATGATGGAAATGAGGTAGAGTTCAGTGTCGTTTTAGCTGTTCCATTGAAAGTAATGTGTTTTGGCACGATATCAAGATTTGCTCCCACTTACTTGGCAACAGAAGCATCAAAGGGTCATTCAGCATATTCGCTGCTTTCCTAATATTTAAGCATTCTAGATAATAGCACTTTCTCCAGCCAAGTGTGTTAAATGGTAATGAAAAATATTGCTAATATGAACTCTGGCTGTGATCTTTTAAATCAAGTTCTCATGACAATTTTAACATATTCCAAACCCAAAAATCCAATGTCTTAACCGTATACTATGGTGCTACATAATTTTTTTCTCCCAAACAGTTTCTATCAATCAAGAGCCCAGGAAGTTACTTTGGATGCATTATAGCAGCACTTTTCTGATGATATTCATCAGATGAAGGAAGACAATATCCAAGGGCCTGAATAGTAAGCAATGCGGAGCAATAAACTGTAGTCCAATAACTATGAAAGATGTTGGGTAATGTGTTCTGTTATTTCCAGAATAATTATACAATAATTATATGTATAATTATTGTCAGTGACAGTGACAGTGAGAAAGTCTTCTGGATTAAGAATTGAAAAGACTTAGCTTTCCATGTTCATTCAAATTCATTCAAGTCATTCCAATGTGGAACTATGAGCTACTCTTGGTATGAGTTGCGTCTCTGTAGGAATACAAACAATAGAAATAAGAAGAAATGGGTCAGCAAAGCCATCAAGCATGCCACCAATGAAGATATGGGCACCTAAAACTGGTACACAATATGGCACAGGCCAAAAATAAAGAAAAGAATCTGATGGAATCAGTGGTGGAATTCAACTTGTTTTTACTACCAGTTCTGTGGGCATGGCGTGGTGGGCGTGGTGGATGTGGCTTGGTGGGCGTGACAGGGAAAGGATACTGCAAAATCTCCATTCCCACGCCACTCCAGGGGGAAGGATACTGCAAAATCCCCATTCCTTCCCCACTCCTGGGGGAAGGATACTGCAAAATCCCTATTCCTTCCCCACTCCTGGGGGAAGGATATTGCAAAATCTCCATTCCCACCCAACTCTGGGGCCAGCCAGAGGTGGTATTTGCCAGTTCTCCGAACTACTCAAAATTTCCGCTACCGGTTCTCCAGAATCTGTCAGACCCTACTGAATAGCACCCATGGATGGAATTATCAAGACTATTTAAGCTAAACTAAAATAGCAGACTTAATGGGAATAGTTATGTGTAGACCATAAGCTTGTGAGTGGTCAAGCTTTTTTTTAAAAGTTATCTTTTTAACAGACATTTCTATCATAGATTGTTATCTTTCACATCTGGCACGGTTGGTTGGTGTAGATAGAAACTGAAAACTGATTTGCTGAATGATGAAACATTCACAGTATATATCAACGAATTCTCCCTATTTACACACAGAGCTCTTTCCAAACTATACTTGGAGCTGCCCAATATTGACGCAATGGATGCACAGTTATTTTCATCCAAGGCTTAACTTCAATGTGTTCACTGTGGAATTAGAACTTCTATTTTAAAAATCATTTGCCATAGCGCCACTTACAAACTATCTGAGATCACACCAGCTGGCAGCAGGCAGCCAACCTTAGCAGATCTTGAAAAGCAAAATAGTTGAACTCAGTGCTTGAATAGGTAGCCACTATGAAATCCAAGGGTGGTAAATAAACAAGGAAGTAAAAAAAAAAAAAAAAAAAATCCAGGATATAGCCAACCTGTTCTGTACTGCTGTCACAAAAACGATCATATAATCCACAAGCCAAGCTTTATTACCTTTTGCGATAACGTAAACCCTAGGAAATGCATTTTAAGTCATCCTTGGCTGCAAAGTGGTTGTAAGGTTCAAAACATAAAACATATGAAAACCAGCAGAATAAGTACCAAGCTCTGATAGAAATTGAGCCATTTGTATAGTTTGAGATTGCATTTTAGAGACTTCTGAATAAATGAAATTCATCCATTCTTTTGGCAAAATCATGCCATTAATGGGCAGGGAGTGGTGCGGTAGCCTAGAGGTAGAGCTCTCGCCTCACAATCAGGTGGGTGTGAGTTCGATCCTAGGTAGAGGCAGATATTTCTCTCTCTGAACACACTGAGAATATATCTGCTGAACAAAACTCCTCACTGGCAACAGGAAGGGCATCCGGCCAGTAAACACTCTGCTTGCTCCATTCAGCTGCCCAGACTCCAACCCACAAGGGATTATGGGGTCGTTAAAATAAGATGATATCATTAATGGGCAACTGACTGTTAATTTTCAGAGTTTGGAAAAGTTTGGAGCCAACAAAAATGAAGCTGGAGAGTATTTATAATTCATGGGCTTTTGAGTACCGAATACAGGTAGTCCTCAACTTACTACAGTTTGTTTAGAGACCGTTCACAGTTACAATGGCACTGACAAAAGTGAGTTATGACCATTTTTCATACTTAGGACTGTTGCAGCATTCCCATGGTCACATGATCAAAATTCAGACACTTGCCGACTGTCTCATATTTATGACGTTTGCCGTGTCTTGGTGTCATGTGATCTCCTTTCGTGACCGTCTGTCAATGGGGAAGCCAAATTCACTTAACAACCGTGTGACCAGCTGAACACCTGCAGTGACTCTCTTAAGAACTGTGGCAAGAAAAGTCCTAAAATGAAGGAAAACTCCCTTAACCAATGTCTCACTTAGCAACAGAAATGTTGGGCTCAATTGTGGTTGTATGTCAAAGACTACCTGAAATAAAATCATAAATTGATTAATAGGGTCAGGTACCACACCACTTCCAAAATCACTATGTGGTTTTTCTTTTGAGTTGTCTTCAGCCACAGGAACAATAAGCTTAAGACAGGGGTGGGTTCTAATTACCTTTACTACCAGTTTGCAATGGGACCCCGTGCATGTGCTTGCTTCACTCATGCATGCTCATGCCCTTCTGCGCATGCGCAGATCATCCATTATGATGTCCTGGCGGGTTGGCAGAGCTTCCCGCCAGTTTTACTACCGGTTCGCAAGAACCGGACCGAACCGGGAGCAACCCACCACTGGCATAAGTAAAAATTGCCACAGCCAGAGCCATTCATATTTCCTCCCACCAATAAAGGATTTATATTTAATCTTCATAAATGGGGCTTCTGATATATTCAAAATCTATTCATAGGGTACTGTACACAATGCAAAATATAATTCTTTTAGTATAACTTTTGACAAGTTTATTCTGGAGGCAAAAAATATTCTTCTAGAATGTGTGTACACACTATGTACCTTGAATTTGTAAAATGATTAATCCAAATTTTTAATATACATATAACCTATATGTAACTATATGTACTGTATATAGTTATGATTTCATGAATTCTCCCATAAAATGCTGTTATGTATTTCCCAGAAGAGCTTTTATTAATCTCGGGAATACATTCAGCTATTTTTCAAAAAGTAATCTGTTCAGTCATACAACGGAAATGGGCCTATTTACCATACATATTTATATGTCACAAAAATAGTACCAGCTAAAGCAGCATTAAGGTAAAGATGTTTGTCCATGTCTCTTATTACATGTTCCAGTTCATACTTCCAGAATTAGGGTTAGAAGAAAATGGCTTTCTTTTTCAGGGAAAACATTAAGAGGACAATCAGCCTAACACAGAGACAAGGATCAAAATGTTTGTAGATCACATAACATGGCAGCTAGGTCTTTATTTGATTCTCTTTATCTAGTTCACGGGTGTCAATCTCGGTGAGTCACGTGGTCATCACGTGATGTATCATGACATTTTACCCCTTTGCGGAACTGGGGTGGGTGTGGCCCGCACGTGATGCGCAGTGGTGGGTTGCTACCAGTTCGCCCCGGTTCAGGAGAACCGGTAGCAGCAGTGGCGGGAGGCTGCACCCACCCACCCAGGCGTCATCAAATACAACCTGCGCATGCACAAAAGTGGCGTGCACGAGCAAAGCAAGCGAACCGGTAGCAAAGGTAAGTGAAACCCACCACTGGTGACGCATCCAACCAGCGAGCCACCAGTTTGACACCCATGACTAGGGTCTTTCTTATTCTAAAGCGCTACTCAATGCTTCTCCTACAAATTTAACTCTAGGCACAACTAGAAGTGATGCTCGCTATAATTAATGGCTTGTTGTGAACACATGGGATGTTGTATGTTAGAAGATGCCTGTAGAGAGCCAATCAACAGCAACTGCTACTTCGTTCAGAAGATTTGAAGATTTCCATGTTATTTGTCAGGAGTGTTTGCCTGTGGCTTATTTTAGGGTTGTCTTCTTCGTAGTGGGCAGAAGCCACTACACGACAGCATGAGAAATGAGAACTTTAAAACAACTTTAGTAAACGCTGGCAGCTGTTGATAAGGCCATGGGGAAGCCCCAGCATGCAACTTAAATGCATACATAACAAATCATAAACCACTGTGCATATGTCATCCCAATACAATCTCCTGTTCAATTTAATCCATATATTTACATTTCCCATGGCTTTGCTTCTCGGCTAAACGATTGCGTTTTCTCATCTTCTTCAACTTTCTTTCAGGTGCACCGCCTATACTAATTACTTTCATTTTTTTTCCTGAACCAAATACCATATATTTGAACAGGTGTGCATATTCAACCCTCTCTTTCCTTCAGTGTGTAGAAAGTTAGCACCCACCCCTCTCCTAGAAGAATGAAAAATGTTGAGAACTATTTAAAAAAGGCAGGATAAAATATTTTCCCTAAAAGAAATAAAAAATCTTAAGGGAGACAGAAATTCAGAGCCCCAGCTCCCTGCCCTCAAGGAGATACTAAGCTGAGGCCAGCTTTTAGAAATGCAGATTTGCTGATCCATTACTCCCTGTAGCAAGGTCTGAACAAAGGTAGGATTAGCCCTCAGCCACAATAGGAATTGCCCAACAAGCCCCTTCATTGCATCAGCCAAACCTCACTCAAGCTTAGCTCAGACAAATTCCTAGATTTGCACATGGCATCATGGGAGTCTGACAACAGCCAATAGAATACATGTTCTTGCACAGGAACAGGAAGTTCAAGTGCAAAGCCCAAGAGAAGTTATAAAAACCCCTCAATCTCAACTCTATATGGTCAGCTACCCAGAATCACAGGTGCTTGGTGGTTCTGTTCATCATTAAACCATCTTTCCATTCAGCCTCCATGTTTCCAGTGTCTTTCTCCCTGCTTGGAACTGGAACTGGATATTTCTTCCAACAAGTGTAAATATTATGCAAAGTGCAGAAGCAAGTAAAAAAAAATAGTAAAACAAAGACATTGAGGCCTGAAATAACAAATAGTAAAACTGATACAGGCAGTCTGGTTCTTCTTCCAAAATTGACATAACCAAACTGGGATTATAAAATAGCCTTTGCTTCAGGCAAGTTACAAGTGCAGTATCACTATTCCAGTGGAGAGGGGGAGCTACTTTGCATGAACCAGCACATTGTTCATACACAACTGAAGAAAGTTAGCATCCATCCCTCTCCTAGAAGAATGAAGTATTTTGGGAAATATTTAAAAAGGCAGAATATTATATTTTCCTGGAGGAGAAATTGAGAAACATGGTCTTGGAGACAGAAAGCAACCCCCACTTTTGTTGATGGTCATCAGATGTCAGCACTTAAGAGATAATGATCTTATTGAGATCTGGGTAGCTCTATTCGTAAGCAAATTTCCTGCAGCAAGGTCTGAACAAATGTAGGATTAGCCCTCAGCCACAATAGGAATTGCCCAACAAGCCCCTTCATTACCTCAGCAGACCAAGCTTCAACCAAGCTTGGCTCAGACAACCTACAGGGCCAGCTATGACCCCGACAACAGTCAATAGAATACATGTACTTGCACGGGAACAGGAAGTTGAAGTGCAAAGCCCAAAGGAAGGTATAAAAGTCTCAACTCCATGTGGTCAGCTACCCAGAACCATGTGCTTGGTGGTTCTGCTTCACCATTATACCCTTTAACCAATCAGCCTCCATGTTTCCAGTGTCTTTCTCCCGGCTTGGGACTGAACCAGACTGATATTTTTCCCAATGCAGCCATTGCTCAAATACAAGCTTTGAGGCAAGGTGCATTGCCCTGCCCATTCCCAAAGCTTCACCTCTATGAAAGAGGTGCAAATAGGAACGTTGTCTTTGCTTCCAAAATGCAATATGAACTCCAAGCTCTGCAGTAAATGGACAGGGTGAATTTAATGCTCCCTGGGCACTAACTAA
Organism: Pantherophis guttatus; assembly: GCF_059756535.1. Lineage (NCBI taxonomy): Eukaryota > Metazoa > Chordata > Lepidosauria > Squamata > Colubridae > Pantherophis > Pantherophis guttatus. Next base: position 16,702,455 of record NC_142070.1, on the reverse strand, counting down.
AGGACTTCAAACTATGACAAAGGATATCTTCTTCTGTAATCAGAAGCCAGCTAATGAGCAGGGAGGAAAGCTAATCTAAATTGAATTTGGTAAATCCATACTTCATAGGATGGAGAGGAATAAAAGTGCAAAGGAAGCCCAACTCTAATTCCATATCTTTTTCATTAGATTTCAGCTCAGTAAACAAATTTTGTCTTCTCCTGAAAACTTCTCCTAATGGTTATTGGTATGCAGCAAATGCAGGTCATGTATTTATGCAGTACTGCTAATCCTATTTGGGAGCCCAGCTTACTGTATGGAAAGTATTACATTTAGTACCTTCTAATATAGCAGTGTTTAAATTCATCAGATTATGAAACTAGACTTAATGAACATCATGTTTGTCATAACATAGTGCTCTGTACTTCGATAGATGTAGTCTTCTATATATTAAACTTTATGTTTCTCTACAGTCATTAGGCTATTGCTTAACGCATTGTAAGCCGCCCTGAGTCTCCAGAGAAGGGCGGCATATAAATCAAATTTTTTAAAAAAATGTAATGCTCCTATTCCACCTTTAGGAATATTTTAGCCTCTTGTTTTTTATGTATTTTTTATGTTTTTATGGCTTCTAGCTTTTCATAATTTTTATGTATCTTCTATGTTTTTACGGTAATTGACTGTACCCTATCCTCCTTATACTGGTCTATGACCATATTAAAGATAGGGCAGGGCAGGGCAGGGCAGGGCAGGGCAGGGCAGGGCAGGGCAGGGCAGGGCAGGGCAGAATAGAATAGAATAGAATAGAATAGAATAGAATAGAATAGAATAGAATAGAATAGAATAGAATCATAGGGCTGGAAGTGACTTGGAGTCTAACCTTCAGCCCAAGGCAGGAGATCTTGTACCATCCCGGACAAAAGATTATCAATCTTTGATAAATCTTTCCAGTAGTAATATATAGCTGTGAAAGCTGGAAACTGAGAAAAAGAAGCTGGAAAACTTTGAATTATGAATTTAGAATTATTTACTGTGGACTACAAAAAGAACATCTCAATCAGTCCTGGATTCTTGGATAATTTCTCCCCTGAGATAATTATTACAAAGGATAATTCAGCTCATTATTAGGAAGGAAAAGCTGACATATTTAGAAATGTGATGCAGGAAGAAGATGAACTAGACAAGATGATTACACTTAGCAACTTTGAGTGAAATAGAAGAATGTTAGATACTTCACTTAATCCTCCAGGGAAAAAATTGAAGGCAAATGAGGTCCAGGCAGAAGAACATCATGGCTTCAAAATCTAAGGGACTGGTTTGGACAAAATTCAGCAGTATTTTTTTTGTGGGGCTATTGATAAAAATAGGATCACCAACATGATCACCAACGTCCGATGACAAATATGACACAAGAAGAAGAAAGATTTGGAAAGGATAAGATTAAAAAAAACATGTCTGTGCAGTTACTAACTACTCCAATGGATTTGGAAGTATATGACTAATCTACTGTAAGTCATGGTAGAAAGAAGAGAGAAGACAGAATTTTGGATTCAGGATCTGATAAATCTACCTATCAATTTCTGGTTCAGGATGATGCCTTTAATTAGATATTATGTTACTTCAGCACAGCAGACTGAAGGTGTTGACAAAAAGACTATGAGATTCTTACTTTAACCATTTACACACAGTATTGATTTCCCTCACTTGTTCTTAAAAGTAATGTTTTTGTCTGACTGGCTTGGGTGATACATACTTTTTTGTTTAGATAAATGATGAGTACGTTAATTTCTTGCATTTTTCACACTACTTAGAAGATAGCATGAATAGTCCATCAACCATCTTCTTCATATAAAATCCCTTCAACCACTGATTGTAATTTGTCACAGGCATTTCTTACAGTAAGATTCAATTTCATTGCAAATTTCCCATTCAGACAAACAGAAAGAAAATTATAGGAACTTCCTTTAAAGAATGATAATTAAGAGGCATCATTTCCACAAAATTCTGCACATTTCTTCCCTGAGCAGTGATTTACTTCATTATAAAATCTGATTAAAAAGCAAAAATGATGCAGGTACCTTTGAAAGCTCAGTATTAAAGATAAATCATTCAAGCCCCTCACCAGCATCAATTTATAGAAAATTGAGCTCGTTTCTTTTCCATAGGATGTTCAAACCATCTAACAAATGCCATACCCCTTTCATAAAAAATCCTAACATTCATGTGGATTTTTTAAGAGATAATGGAAGGGTAATGCTGCCAGGATCCTAAACAATGTCCAAGAATCAGGAAGAAATCTGGATGAACCATCTTCTTCTACCTCAAAATCAACATAGGGGAAGAAGGTTTCTGAGTTGAATAACCAATCACAAAATGGACCAAGGATGTCGAATTCTAGGCCCCGGGGCCGCATCCGGGGTTGCATCTCTATCCCGACATTTCTCCTCCTCTCCAACCATTGATACATTTTATTCCAGATATCATGGTATTCCGATTCACCCTTGTCTTTGAAGTCCAGAGTCAGCCTGTCCATTTCTGTGCAAGTCAGTATCTTATTTATTATCTCTTCTTCAGGGGGGTTCTCTTTACTTTTCCAATTTTGCGCGAAGACCAGTCTCGCTGCCGTTAATATATGCAACATTAGGTATATTGTTCCTTTATTATATTTGTCCTTTGTGATACCCAATAGAAAGAGTTCTGGCTTTAGATCTATGATTTGAGTTAACATCTCTCCCAGCCATTGTTTTATCTGGTGCCAAAAGTCCCTACCTTTCGAACACACCCACCACATATGGTAGAAGGTTCCTGGTACTACCTTACATTTCCAGCACATCAGTGAGAGGTTTTTATTCACCTTAACTAATCTTGTGGGTGGGAGATGCCACCTATAAAACATCTTGTAGGTTTTCTTTGCATGTAGTGGCTAGAGTTAATTTTCTCTCCCCTGAGCTCCATTTTCACTGGCAGAGGGTTGCATGTGCCGCGGTGGTGCAGTGGTTAGAATGCAGTACTGCAGGCTACTTCTGCTGATCACTGTCTGCCAGCAGTTTGGCAGATCGAATCTCACCAGGCTCCAGGTTAACTCAGCCTTTCATCCTTCTGAGGTGGGTAAAATGAGGACCCAGATTGTTGGGGGCAATAGGGTGACTCTGCAACTTGCAGACAACCCTACAGAGGGCTGTAAAGCACTATAAAGCGGTATATAAGTTTAAGTGCTATTGCTATTGAAGGAGGCCGTGGCAGCTAAAAACAGAGTTCGGGAGCCTGTTTTTGCTGGGGCCACTACAGGCACCCCCGACACGAGTGAGCTGGCCACGCCCACCCTGGCCACGGCCCATGCCCTCCCAAGGTCAAACACAACCCTGATGCAGCCCTCAATGAAATCGAGTTTGACCCCCTGCCTAGACAGTTCTGAGGACCTTTGCTTCTCAAACATATACAACACAAGTTTCTAATTCCTTGAGTTCTGCATATAAGCATTAATTTTTAGAAAGTGCTATCATATGCAACTCGAAGTTAAAAAGAAACAGAGCGGAATAGTTAGACTGCAGAAGTTCTTTTCCTCCTTGAGTCACAACATAATAAGTTATGCAAATAAATAATGAAAGTGTGCATAATTTATATCGGTTAAGTGATATATAATATAATAATGCTTAGGTTATTTTGTCTCATAATCTTCATAATTGGAAGAGTATATACACTGCTCTGGTTTTTGAAACTGCAGTGAAAGCTCCTTCTGCATTCATTTGCAAAGTAATTGGTGTCTCTTCAGTGAGTCGTACAAGCACACTTGAATTTCAACTCTCCTGGTTTGCATTTTACCGCTAATAAAGAATGCACATTTTGCAATCAAAAGTTAGCAAAAACGGTTGGATGCTACTCTCTGTCAGGAGATCAAATCCCTTGAAAGAGAATTATCTCTGTGTTAGCTGTCAATTTCTCATGTTTATTTAGACTTCCACATCTCTTTGAGGATAATCTCCTTTAATATGAAAGTGGAGAAAGAGGTTATCAGATAGAAAGCAAACCCAGCATCACAGAGAATGTTTATGAAACAACATCTAGAAACCTGGTTGAGGTTCAGTAAAAAAACAATTCCAAACATCAGCAAGAAGGATTAAAGTCTGTTCATTAAGGAAAGAAAAACTGACTTGGAATAGTTTATCAGGATTTTCTTGGACACCTTATCAAGTGATATTTGTAGGATGAAATAAATCACTCAATTTGCCCAAGAATTATTGTACATGTCTACAGTTCACATTTTATGAGTGCATGACAAAAAAAAAGAGAAGGAATAAATAATGGGAAATTGAACCTCTCCATTCAATCCTTCAAAATCATCCAAACAGAGAACATGCACTTAGAATATATTTGATTTACGAGCTGCAGAATAACATAAAGTCTGTAAAAAAAATGGAACAACTTTTAAAAACATTTATTCTGCTTACTTTTAGGGAGAAGATGCAAGGAAACATGTAGTAATACAAATGGTAAAAAGGTAAAAGTTTCTCTGTCCAGTTGTGTCTGACTCTAGGGCAGTGGTGAGTTGCTACAGGTTCATCCCGGATTGGGCGAATTGGTAGCAGCGGCAGGAAGCTCCGCCCACCCACCCAGATGTCTCTATGCATGCGCAGAAGTGTTGCGCTCGAGCAAGAAACCGCCCACAAGCGAACCGGTAGCGAAGGGATTTGAAACCCACTACTACTCTAGGGCATAGTGCTCATCTCTGTTTCTTGGCCAAGGGAGCCCACATTGTCCGAAGACTTTTTCCATGGCCATGTGGCCAGCACCAAAAGCTCATAGAAAGCTGCTACCTTCCCATCAAAGTGGTACCTATTTACCTACTCTCATTTGCAGGCTTTTGCACTCCTAGCTAGGCAGGAGCTGGGGCAAGAACCAGGAGCTCAGCCTCTGCATGGTGCTTGGATCTCAAAACTCAGGCTGTCAGCTTTCCAACTGACAAGATCAGCATCTTTAACCACTGAGACATCTTGCCCCCAATATAAATGGTACCTATATGAAATTCAGAGCAGCAAATTATCGTAGAATATGTCTTTCTTGTAATCAGAAGAAAAGAGTAAGAATAAGAATAACACTGGTATTAGTAAATGTAAAGGTTCCCCTTGCACATATGTTCTAGTCATTCCCGACTCTAGGGAGCAGTGCTCATCTCCGTTTCAAAGCCGAAGAGCCAGCGCTGTCTGAAGATGTCTCCATGGTCATGTGGCTGGCATAACTAAACGCCAAAGACCCACGGAATGCTGTTACCTTCCCACCAAAGGTGGTACCTATTTTTCTACTTGCATTTTTTACGTGCTTTTGAACTGCTAGGTTGGCAGAAGCTGGGACAAGTAACGGGCACTCATCCCGATATGCGGCACTAGGCATTCGAACCACTGAACTGCCAACCTTTTGATTGACAAGTTCAGTGTCTTAGCCATTGAGCCACCGCATCCCTAACACTGGTATTATTGGAAAGTAAAATATGGTTCTGTGTTAAAAGCAGTGCTTTTTCCCTTATTCATGAACAATCTTGACTTAAGAGATAAGCAAGTGAACTGGCCACATTTGCGGTTGATGCTAACCATTCAGAATTGTAAAGAGCAAGCGTGACTGTGAAGAGCTCTAAAAGGATCTCTTTAAACTCAGTGAATGTTCAACCACATGGCAAAAGCAATTCAGTTTAAATAAATGTGAGCTGATGCACATTGAGCAGAAAATGCAAACTTCACATATATTCTGAAGGGATTTAAGCTACTTAACCAAGAAAAAGATCTTGGGGATACAGTGGATAGTTCAATGAAGATATTAATTCAGTGATGTGAAAAATACCATTTTCATGCTAGGGATCATTACAAAAGTACAAATATATATATAAAAGTCCCATCACTGTAACATCCTTATATGAAGCTGTAGTGTATCCTTATCTGGGAACTGTAATATAGTTATGGTCACTGCATCCAATCAGCATCCAGTGAAGATGATTTGAAAGACATTTAGAAAAATCTTCTGCGACATAATTAATCTGTAGAAATCATTACCATAAGATATGTTGATGAAAATTAACTGGGAAGACTTTAAAGGGATATTGGACAAATAAATGGATTGCAGGTCTGTAAAGGCTATTGTTATGGAACATGTGAATCCAGAGGTGGGTTTCAGCAGGTTCTGACCAGTTCGAGAACCGGTAGCGGAAATTTTGAGTAGTTCAGAGAACCGGTAGTAAAAATTCTGACTGGCCCCACCCCCATCTATTCTCTGCCTCCCAAGTCCCAGATGATTGGGAGGAAATAGGGATTTTGCAGTAACCTTCCTCTGGAGTGGGATGGGAATGGAGATTTTACAGTATCCTTCCCCTGCCATGCCCACCAAGCCATGCCACACCCACCAACATACCCACAGAACCGGTAGTAAAAAAATTTGAAACCCACCACTGCGTGTATCCAACCTTGGCAACTTTGAGACTTGTGAACTTTAACTCCCAGAATTCCCAAGCCACTATGCCTTAAAATTGCCAAAGTTGGACACTGTAGAACAGGCGTGTCAAAACTGGTGGCCTGCGGGTGGGATATGGCCAAGCAGGCCATGCCCACCCACCCCACCCTATCTCCGTAATGGCAAAAAACATCACAATACATCACGATACGGCCCGAGATGTAATTGGGTTTCACACCCCTTCTCTAGAAGATTGGATGTTACCTCCAAATTGGAGGCAACATACCTCCAAATACCAATTGCAGCAAAATAATGCAATAAGAGAGGTATTTTGCTATCTCTGTCTCCTGCTTGTGAGCATTCTAGAGGCATTAGGTTTACATTGTGAGAACCAAAATGGCGAACTAAAATGGATCCTGGTCTGTTTTAGTGGAGGCTCTTCTTATGAATCTCTTTCTCTGTCAGATATTCTATTATTTCTCTCCAGAAGGCTTTTGACATTGGGGGTGGGGAAAGCAAAGGAAATATTATTTGGGAAAGACTATAGGAATCTGTCAAGTTCAGAAAGCAATCTCACAAGCCTCTTTGTTATACCATGTGTCCTCTCACTGTAGGAATCTGATAAATTGTACAAAACACATTTCAAATTCAGCGGTGCGGATAGCAATTAATAAATTTACCCAAGCTAAAATAATATAAATATGGTGTATTTTTAAAGAACATATGTAAGCTTTAGCAACTTTTTTTTCCTTGTCTTTGTTTTGTCATTTCCAGAAACATTGTAAAATCTCCTTTCAAAAATTGACAACAAAGTTCACACTATTAAAACATCTTATTTTACCTTCATTTGTGTGGTGATAAGAGCATCATTAGCATAGTTATTATTCTGTTCTGTTCTGCCTTCCACGCACGGTGCTTTCTAAAGTGACTCTTTTCTCCTTGGGGAGGGATAAGGCATCCATACAACTATGTAATCTATATATCTGATAGATAAAGGAGCCCTGGTGGTGCAGTGGTTAGAATGCAGTATTGCAGGCAAACTCAGCCCGTTGTCTGGAGTTTGATCCTGATAGGATTCAAGGGTGATTCAGCCTTCCATCCTTCCAAAGTTGGTAAACTGAGGGCCCAGATTGTTAGAGGCAATATTCTGACACTGTAAACTGTTTAGAGCAGGAGTTTCAAACCCGATTGCATCGTGGGATGTATTGTGACGTATTGCAATGTTTTTGCCATTGCGGAGCCAGGGTGGGCATGGACTGTGTAGGCCATATCTGGCCAGTGGGCCACCTGTTTCAGAGGCCTGGTTTAGAGAGTGCTATAAAGCAATATGGGGCAATATATAAGTCTAAGCCGTATTGCTAATTGCTATAAAGGAGTTAGGATTCACTTAGAGTTGGGCTCTGACTGGATAAGTCCTGCCAAGATATCAGAAGCAAAATATTGTGTTTTCACTTTTTAATATTTCTTTCTGTTGCTTTAAAATAATAAAAAGGAAAAAAAAAGACACAAAACACAAAAGTACTCATGATAGAAACACATATATTATCAAAGAAAAAAAAATGTAGGAGAAAAAGAGGCTAGGATGGAAGGCAGGATTGAAGGTGTCATCAGTCTAGAGTCATTGCATTGTCACAAAAGTTTTAAGGGCAGCTTCCTGTAAATTCTATTGACCCTTATGGAGAGAGAAGTTGAAAGGCTATCAAACTTCCCCAATGAAAGCAAACCCTTGGTGAGCCATGTCCATGGACTACTCATCTCACTGCAATCTAGACTCCACTCACGCACTGAGTGAGTGAATCTTCAATGATGTAAGTATAGGAATAATTTTTAATAAATCTTTATTAACTGTAAGCATCCTGGGCATCTTACCTAGCATTCACTTTTATATATATATATATCACCACCACTGACTTCTAGTCCTTCTCTACTATCACTCTGCTAAACAAATAATTCCCTGAACACTGTCAAACTATTTACTAAGTCTACACTACTATTAAATCTTCTCATTGTTCCCACCACCCATCTTCTTCCACTTATGACCGTATGACTGTAACTTTGTTGCTTGTATCCTTACGATTTATATTGATATTGTTTCCTGATTGCTTATTTGTACCCTATGACTATCATTAAGTGTTGTACCTTATGATTCTTGATGAACGTATCTTTCTTTTATGTACACTTAGAGCATATGCAGCAAGACAAATTCCTTGTGTGTCCAATCACACTTGGCCAATACAAATTCTATTCTATTCTATTCTATTCTATTCTATTCTATTCTATTCTATTCTATTCTATTCTATTCTATTCTATTCTATTCTATTCTATTCTATCTCTATTCACAATGTCTGATTGATTGATGGATACCTGCCAACCCATCTGGTCTGGAAATCCCACAGGATCTTAGCCCTATTATTCTCCATGACGTTTTGTGGAATCTCCCATCTGGACTTGGGAGGGTGTAGCCCATACACCCTATACCAGTGGTGGGTCCTGTCTTTGGATACTATCATTGGATACTATCTTACTGATAGTAAGGATGCTGTGGGATTGGTCCAGGACTTTTGACACTCATCAGACCCAATCCTCCCTCTTTCTGACTGGTGTACAGTCTCTGGATATTGAACTTCATGTGGAAAGCTCTATATATTCTGAGAAACTTCTGGGTCTTCACAGTGGCAGCCTCCATGTACTTCTCTGGCCCGCTCACTACATCGATAAGAGTATCTGATTATTGGCAAGGAGTACATGTTGTTGGCATGGATGTTGTTGTTTCCACTGAATTGACACTTCAAAACCTGTCTTATCCTTTAGTGGTACTTGGATACCGCTGTCTTCCTTGCCTTCTCATCAGGATTCCATATGACCATGGGATACCAAGGTACTTATACCTAGTTGGTATGTCTGCTATATTGGCCCACTGGTAGTTCCACTCCATCAGCTTTAATTATCTTCCCCCTCTTACATCCAACCACATTTCTCCATTTTGACTGAGACCCCAATGTCCTCACTATAGATACATTTTAAGTGGATCAGCAAGTGGATGTGTCTCAATCACTCTTAGCTTACAGCTTGATGTCAACTATGTAAAGATGGTGGCTGATGGTAGTTCTACCTTTGAACTTCTATCCATCTTCAATCCTTGTGATTATCTGGCTGAGGGGGTTCAACCAGGAGATCTGGTGGCTCAGCAGACTAATTAACATCCACTTACATCTGCTGCCTGCAATTACTGCAAGTTCAAATCTCACCAGGCTCAAGGTTGACTCAGCCTTCCATCCTTTCTAAGGTAGGTAAAATGAGGACCCAGATTATGGGAGCAATAAGATGACTTTGTATAAATATACAAAAGTATGAAGGCTATTGCTTAACGCATTGTAAGCCGCCCTGAGTCTCCGGAGAAGGGCGGCATATAAATCAAATTAAAAAAAAAAAATCCAGCAGGTTCTAGAGAACCAGTAGCGTAAATTTTGAGTAGTTTGGAGAACCAGCAAATGCCACCTCTGGCTGGCCCCAGAGTGGGGTGGGAATGGAGATATTGCAAAATCCTTCCCCTGGAGTGGGGTGGGAATGGAGTTATTGCAGTATCCTTCCCCTGCCACGTCCAAGCCAAGCCTATCAAGCCACACCACACCACGCCCACCAAGCCACGCCCACAGAACCAGTAGTAAAAACAATTGAATTTCACCACTGGGTTCAACCCTATGTAGAACAGCAATGGGGATAGTGCATCACCTTGGTATATGCCACACTTAATGGCTTCTTGTGCAAGCATTCTTAAATTAATTTCTAGCATTGTCAACTTAGCTCAGGAATTTTGTCCATGAACTATTTAAAAAATATCTGAAGGAAGTGGATCAATTCCCCCCCCCCTCTATCTCATTTTCATCAAACTCAGCTGTTAGATGCATGCAAGGTAACTTCCATATAGCAGTGCCTGCATCAAGTGAAAACAGAGCTGGGGAGCAATAGAAAAGATTTATTTTTCCTGTCTTCCTGGGAGTGAATGTTCAGCAACTAAAATTATATATTTCTTGCTTGCAATACAAACATCCATGTCAATAAGACTTCCCGGCAGAATTAAAGATTGCAACAGCCATTAATAAATCCGTGCATTCAAAAACTAGAGTGGGCCTTGATGGGTACAGTTCTTTTCTTCTCTTTTTTATTATGCAACTCTCAGGCTGAAGCACGTGCAAAGCGTATCCTTTGCAAAATGGCCGATTGCTATTCAAGCCGGTGATTTGTTTTATTTTATTTTATTTTACTTTATCTCTCATTTTCGTCCTTCCCTCATCAGTCTCTTCCCTCACCCCCAGTGCTGTTGCCATGATCACTCCTGCTGGCATGTGTCTTATCCCACGTGGCCATCTTTTAGAAAAAAAATGCTCTGCTGTTTCCATGGATACCCCAATCTGGAAAATGTTTGGTTTCTTTTCAAAAAGAAAGCACCTTCACCTTTTTCAGGAGACAATGTAATGTCATTGACTTGAAGCAATTATTTTAATAAAGAGAGGAAAAACATGTTTCGAAAGTTTATAGGCACCGCTCACTCTCTCATCCGTTCTTCGAAGAATGAGCCGAGACTCCTCTTTGGCAGAAAAGCTAAAGTCACTCTTTAAATACGTCTGACTGCAAGTTTCAGCCACTTATGACCACTGCAGATCTAGAGCTGAGTGTATTAAACCTAGAAAAAAAATCAGACATCTGGAAGAGCTTTACTGAGTAGAACAGCAGGTTTTAGTATGTAAACGTTTTCAGGCTTCGTTCTATGCGGGTCTTTCTAGAAGTAATCCGTGATTTACAACCATTTATTCAGCAACCATACAAAGATGCAAGTGCTCTGTCAGGACTGCCACCTTCAGCAGAGTCTGTTTCGCTGGTATCGTGTCATAAAACTAAAAAGGGGGAGGAAGGAGACCGGGGAAGGGAAGAAGTAAGCAGCAGGAGAGATGACAGGGTGACAGGAGTCAGAGGTGTCAATCCGGAATAAACCTGTCAATCAAGGACGGAGCCTCGAGAGCAGAATGTGAAACTACATCGCAGAGGCACCAAAGCTCAAGACTGTTCCTAAAACATCTATCTCAAATGCGATTGGACACTGACAGACTGCCCAAGGGGAGGGCAGGGAAGAGGGAAACCACAGGCTTTGCTTGGGAATAGTCAGATCCACCTTCGCATATGCCGTACAGCTTGAATTTAGTAAAAGCGAACCTTTCACTTCAATCATGGAGTCAAGGGTCTTTCTTTCCTAAGTGCCTGGCCGGGCCAGCCTGACACACTCCTTGCACTTACAACTGTCACAGCATCCCCAAAGTCACATGGTCAAAATTCTCACGCTTAGTAACTAGTATGCATTTATGACAATTACAGCATCCCGGGGTTACGTGATTATCATTTGCAACCTTCCCAGCATGATTCACTTAACAACTGTGGCAAATAAGGTCATAAAATCAGGTGTGACCTCATTTAACAATTGCCTTGCTCAGCAATGGAAATTCTGCTCCCAATTTTGATTGTTAAGTCAAGGACTAGCAGTATGCAATATTTCGCCACCCGAATACATCTTCTTTCCTGCTAACACAGCAAACATTTTGGCGTATCTGTGTGACATGAAGCAAATTTGGTATAACTTGGTCTAATCTTGCAGTGAAATGCCAAACCATGCATGATCAGAATTAAAATCATATTATAAGCCACAAGTTTGAGTCATTTATTTATTTATTTATTTATTTATTTATTTATTTATTTATTTATTTATTTATTTATTTATTTATTTATTTATTTAATGTATTTATATGTCGCCCTACTCCAGAAGGACTCAGGGCGGCGAACACAAGTTAAAAACATGTAAAAACAAAATCCCATTTTAATCCAAATTAACTAATAAATAATAAATAATAAAACCCAGAATCAGAGTCAGCCTATTTGCTTGAACAGCCAAGTCTTCAGGTCCCGACGGAAGGAGCGGAGATCAGGAGCTGTCCGGAGCTCGGTAGGCAACTCATTCCAGAGGGTGGGAGCACCCACAGAGAACGCCCTACCCCTGGGCGCCGCCAGACGACATTGGCTCGCCGTTGGAACCCTGAGGAAAATCATGGTTTACTGTGTCAAACACAATCGATTCTCCCGTTACATTAAACCAAATATGATTATATAACTCAAGGTGAGCTTCACCCAGCATGCTCTGCAAGGAACAAGTCACATTCTGAGTTAATATGATAGGTAACAGATTTCTACATTGTTTATATTAATAGGAAAAAAATAGTCTAATGAACAAAACAAGGATATATGTTCTAGTGACTGATGCAAAAAAAAAAGAAGAAGAAGAAGAAGAGATATACATTCTAGTGACTAAGAGATTTTATGAGTGAATACTTAAAGCCTCACTTGAATTTATGCACTAAGTAACTCCCTGAACTGGCAGAAATCGGGAACACAAATCTGGAGAGTTATTATGAAATTGGAACCTCCCCAAAAAAGCAAGACAGATATTCACTCTGGAAATACTCTGCAAGTGCTGTCAGTTGCCCAGTGCGCTTTATACAAATTTAGAACAATCAAGCAGATGTGACCCAATCTAGGAAAAGTGCCAGCACGGCACATGCCTTGTTTATGTCCAGTTTAGATTACCACAATATGCTGTATGTGACACTGTTCTCAAAGGTTCAGATTGCATTACATTTTTTTCCTCCTGTATTGGCATATTACTTTGAATGCTACTTCAAGCTGTTAATTGACATTATGGATCCAGCAACCTCAGCATCAAAAACTGAGTGGAAAGGTCTGATCCTTCAAGACTGTCGATCACCTTGATTTGACAGAGCAAAAACAAAAATCATCAGGGTGGGCAGCTTGGCAGCTTTGGAGTGCCAAGAAAGCCAGTCTTCTCAGCCCCTCAAGAAGCAAAAATGCCAGGGCCCATTACTGAGACATGCCCATGTCTGCCCTTTTTTAAGACAGCCATCAGCATCTGATCCTTTGGTGGGAGCAACTTGACAATCTCAAACCTTCATTTCTGCGTCCTTGCTTCCTGAGTCTCGGCTCATCCTCACTGAAATCAGCTGGCTGCCTGCCCTGGCAGTCAATTCTTGGACTACCATGGACTACGTCTGCTTCTCCGAATTCATGCTTCATTTGATTCTGGATTATCAGTCAAGTTCTCACTCTTTTGTATCTTGCCCAGAATGAGATACATGCCCACACTTGCACAATTGTCCCTCTGCCAGCCTTTGTATCGGTATGCTGCAGTGGTGAAATCCAAATTTTTTACTACCGGTTCTGTGGGCGTGGCTTGGCGGGCATGGTGTGGCTTGGTGGGCATGGCAGGGGAAGGATACTCCAAAATCTCCATTCCCTCCCCACTCCAGGGAAAGGATACTGCAAAATCCCCATTCCCTCCCTACTCCTGAGGGAAGGATATTGCAAAATCTCCATTCCCACCCCACTCTGGGGCCAGCCAGAGGTGGTATTTGCTGGTTCTCCAAACTACTCAAAAATTCCGCTACCGGTTCTCCAGAACCTGTCAGAACCTGCTGGATTTCACTCCTGGATTATAACTGCAACTCATGGCTTTATATGGAAGTGTACTCATCTATAGAATAAGAAGATAAGGAAGAAAAAGAAAGGAGGAACAAAACTTGGAAGAAAGAAGCAGCTATGTCTAATAGTAAAGACTCTAGGAAGCAAGAACAGATGGTAGAGCAAGTTTACTGTTTTGCCTTCTGGTTTGTGACAGGTAAAGACTGCTATAGCAGCCATTTTGTGACAGTGTACAAAATACTCCTCAGTTTTACATGGAACCCCCCAATCCTAAAGAGCTGTCCACCCCAATCTATGAATTCCTCCAGTTTAATTTACCAGCAGTCATCAAAAAGCCGGATATGCATCAGGTGGAAAGACTGCACCAGTCATTTGGCAATGAACTAAAAATTAGCTGATTGTTACCTTGGTTTGGAGAGATTTGGGTATTCCTTCCTTTGTTCTGAAACAGATTTATAAATATTCCTCCTATTTAATGCTGCTGATCCAAGTAACTTTCGGATTAGTTTAAATCGCATTTGGGGATCAATATTTCTTTCACGCCATCATCCATCCTACTATTTTCATATAATTAGATTATTATTTTTACCTATTTGACACGTTTGCTTACTACCAGTATTATTGTAAAACTAATAAGCATGGCACTGTTATTTGTGTGGTACTAAAAACTTGTAGTGGTGCATTGGGGACAGCTTAGAAAAGAATATGGGCTCCTGAGATAATTAAGTATGCCGAATAAATGTGGGCCTTTAGAATGCTTATACAGCAAATCTGACAAGAGGCAAAAAGGTGATCAAAGGATTATTATTTTTTTAAAACAATCTCTTTTTAAAGACAGGTTTTCTGTAGGAAATTATCATATTTATCTAACATCAGATTTAGACATGATAGCAGTGTTCCTATATTTGAGGGACTGCCACATAGAGGAGAGGGTCAAGTTATTTTCCAAAGCACCTGAAGGCCAGACAAGGAATAACGGATGGAATTGATCAAGGAGAGATTCAACGTAGAAATAAGGAGAAATTTTCTGACAGTGAGAACAATCAACCAATGGAACAGAAGTTGCCTTCGGAAGTTGTGGGAGCTTCATCACTTGAGACTTTCAAGAAAAGATTGGACTGCCATTTGTCAGAAATGGTGTAGGGTCTCCTGCTTGAGCGGGGGGGGGGGGGGGATGGACTAGATGACCTATAAGGTCCCTTCCAACTCTGTTAATCTGAATCTTCCCCTTCAAACCAAAGTCTGTCACATGAAGCGTTTACAGGTCATTTACAGGTAATCCTCGACTTACAACAGTTCATTTAGTGACTGTTACAACAGCAGTGGGAAAAAAGTGACTTATGACCGTTTTACACACTTACGATAGTTTTAGCCTCCCCACGGTCAAGTGATTAAAATTCAGGCCCTTGGCAACTGATTCATATTTAGGACAGTCGCAGTGTCCTGGAGGGGGGTGTCACATGATCACATTTGGCAACTTTCTTTACCAGCAAAGTCAATGGGGAAGAAAGATTCACTTAACAACTCAGAGATTCACTTAACTGTGGCAAGAAAGGTTGTAAAAAGGGGCAGAAAGTCACTTAGCAGCTGTCTCGCTTAGCAACAGACCTTTTTGGACTCAGCTGTGATCATAAGTCGAGGACTACTTGCAGTGGTGGGATTCAAATAATTTAACAAGAGGTTCACCCAGGGTCAGGTTGGCTGTCGTGAGAGGCGTGGCCCATCCCCATCCTCCAACTCCACCGCACATGGGGGACGATCCTCCCGCGACGGCCAACCCGATCCTGGGCAAACCGGTTGTTAAATTAAACACATACACACACACATCCCGCTATCAAAGTAGATCCTGGGTGCTGCTCTACAATAGAGAAATGTGAAATGAAGCAGCCGGCCACGAGGGAAGGAGGAGGAGCAGGGAGAAGAGGGAAAGCTGCCTCCTCCTTTCCTCACACCAGCTACTCCGTCGCCCGTTCCTCCATTTTAGCGCAGCGCAGCACCCAGGATCTACTTTGAAAGCGGGGTAATTTAATAACTGGTTCCCCTGAACCAGTGCAAACCGGACGAATCCTACTACTGATTATCTGTATATCCATGTGAAATCTGAGGTACTTTTCTCTGGCCACAGCACAAAAAGAATAAAGAAGTAGTTAGGTTTTTGTTTTTTTGTTTTTTGGCACTAGCGTAGGTCCCATTGAAACTCAAGCTCTTCCAAGTATTAGAGAAGAAAGTTCCACTGGTGTCAAAGGCTAACTACTTCTTCTGTGCACTCTGGTTCCAGTTTTCTCACCCCTTAAGATTTCAGTGACCCTGAAATTGTAGTTTTTTGAGAATAGTATAGCTTTTACATGATAATGCTTTCAGACAATACGCTTCACTGCATTAAAACAGAGATGGAGCCGTTCTATGGGGATCAGCCCAGCCAGCAAAAATTGAATTAGCCAACAACTAATTGCACCTCAAGGAGAAACACAGTGGCTTTGTTCACAGAACATGGTTAACTAGATCAGGAAGGATCTAGTGGCTGTTTTCCCAAACCTTCAACTTAAGGGCTTTTGTTTTTGCTTGGTGAGTCCAATTTGGATTAATTATGGATTGTAGTGAAATTGAAATTAAAGAAAATGGGAAGTTCAGTAACCAGGTTAAAGTATATCACGTCAACACAGCCAAACTACTGTAACCAACATCTTTTTGCATCGCTTGGTTGTTCAAATCCAGGACTACCTTTAATCCAGGTGATTAAAGGTAGTCCTTGTAAATGAATTTACAACGGTTCATTTAGTGACCGTTCAAAGTTACAACGGCACTGAAAAGAGTGACTTAGAACCATTTTTCACACTTACGGCCATTGCCAAGTGTCCCCATGGTCATGTGATCAAAATTCGGATGCTTGGCAACTGATTGATATGTATGACAGTTGCTGTGTCCCGAGGTCATGTGATCAATTTTTGTGACTTTCTGACGAGCAAAGCCAGATTCACTTAACAACCATGTTACTAACTTAACAAATGTAGTGATTCACTTAACAACTATGGCAAGAAAGGTCGTAAAATGGAGCAAAACTCACTTAACGAATGTTTCGTTTAGCAGCATACATTGTGGTCATAAGTGTTCATAACTACCTATAATTTATGGTTCACTATGTCATATAAGCCCATAGCATTTGGTTGAGTAAACCATGGTTAAATGAGCATCTGTTTTGCACAAAACCAACATTTTTATACCGTTTTGTTTTTTTTAACATGCCAGGAAGGTCTTGCTCGCACCCTTTCTACTCAGCTTCAGTACAAATACTTGGCAATAATGATAATAATGGAAATTAAATCCTCAAAATATTGAGCTATATTGCATGTCAGCACGTAAAAGCTTACTCTTTGATTGGAAAACCTTTGTTCAAGAATCATAAATCCAATTTTATTTGCAGCATTTCCTACAACATTAATCATAGCTATCAAGGACTGCTAGACCCATATAGTTATCTCAAAACAGAAAAGTACTGTACTTCAAGGGATAGGTCCTAAATCAGAGGTCTTCAAACTTGGCAGCTTTAAGACTTGTGGACTTCAACTCCCAGAATTCTCCAGCCAGCTATGCTCTGTTCTAAATGAAGTACTTTGAGAGCCTTACCCCTTTTATCTATCCGGACACTGGAACACATTTGGGCAGAATATCAAAATCCTTCTCATTTCATCTTCTCTGACCAATCCAGATTATGTTCTTATGATATGGATGCCTGCCTGATTCAGATGAAGTTTGATATGGGTTAGATACCCGCCCACACCTCCTTTGTCACCTGTCAGGATCCCTTCCACAACTAATTTTCTTTTATATAGGAACCTGGGTTACTCCAAACCAAAGCTATTGCCTATAGCCGTGATGGCGAACCTATGGCACGCGGGAGCCATATTTGTGGGCATGCGAGCGTTGCCCTAGCTCAGCTCCAGCACACATGTGGGTGCTCGCCACCTGATATTTGGCTGTTCCGGGCCCACTGAAAGTCAGGAAACAGGCCGTTTCTAGCCTCCGGAGGGCCTCTGGGGGATGGGGAAGGCTGTTTTCGCCCTCCCCAGCCTCCAAGAAAGCCTCTGGAGCCTGGGGAGGACAAAAAACGGGCCTACCAGGCCCACCGTGCCATCATGTGCCAAGAGCGGCGAGGGGAGCGCATGCATGCACTGGGGGTGGGGCATATTGAATTATAGATGTGGGCATGCATGCACGCAAATCCCCCACGCTCCCCCCACTTTTGGCACGCAACGACAAAAAGGTTAGCCATCACTGGCCTATAGCATCATTTTGATTTATAAGAATGTTTCTGGGCCCCATGCTGGCCTCAGAAGCATTATTATAGAAATACAAAATAAATAGTGGGATATAGTCCAGTGCTTTCTCTTGAAGTGTTCCAATCTCCCCGGGGGGAAAAATAAATGCAAATTGGATGGCACTGAGTAACCCCAGGGGCCTAGAAGGAATGTTGAGAAGCAACCTCAGCAGAATATCTCTTGCTAAGCAAAGTGGCCGCTGGCCTCACCCTGCCTGACAGCCATTTTATGAAATCACCCATGACATTTTCTCAAAATTCTTAATGTGGGCCATTAGCCCCTGAATGGTTGCTTTCTATTGTCTTCATTCCTACCACTGGAACCCTCAAAAATATTTTTGCCCGTAAGCAGAAGGAGACAATCTGATAACAATGACCCATCGATCACCTATGACAAAATGCAAAGAGATAGTTAAGAGACAATGAATATTAATTATATAGTACAACCCTGGTAAATTTTTGTGGCTAAGCGTATATGGGAGGATTATATTGTAATTTATTCTGCATAGAGACATAAAATCTGGGCTGAATAGAGCAGGCTTAATTATAGGTGTTTTTCATGAAAGTTGTGCATGAAAGTATTAGAAATCTTTGTTAAGTTGGGGGATCACAAAGGAACTTTTTCCAAAAGGCAACTGGGCTTTGTTTTTCCTTGAAGATGTTTCACTTCTCATCAAGAAGCTTCTTCAGTTCTGTATGAACGATGGAGAATAGAAGGATTTTATATTCCTTGTGGTCATTTGGTCATTAACACTCTCTCTTACAGTTGTTGAGGCCATTTACAGGTTTATCTGTGCCCTCAGGGTCCCCTGAATAGTGCAAATGGGTGTGGAACCTTCTTGGAACTGATGAAAGGGCTGTGTTGTAAACAGGAGATAGGTAGAGTTGTGTCCCTTTCAGAGGTGGTATTCAGCAGGTTCTGACTGGTTCTGGCGAACTGGTAGCGGAAATTTTGAGTAGTTCGGAGAACCGGCAAATACCACTTCTGACTAGCCCCGCCCCCAATCTATTGGCTGCCTCCCAAGTCCCAGCTGATCGAGTCCCAGCTGATCGGCTGGATCTTCTTTTATTGCCCTTCACAGGATAGCGGAGCTGGAAAGCAGGTTAGTGGGGTGGGGAGGGAATGGAGAGTATACAGTATCCTTCCCCTGCCATGGCCACCAAGCCACGCCCACAGACTGGTAGTAAAAAAAATTGAATCCCACTACTGGTCCCTGCCCCCCTTCCTGTTGAGAGAGGACTGTTCAATTTTAACACAGATAGTCTCTTTGACCCCTCTTTCAACCCAGTGGTCCCCTCTGTTCAGAATGTGGACTTTGCTGTCTTCAAAAAAGTGGCCTTTGGTCTTTCAAATGCAGATGGACTGTTGAATCTTGCCCTGATGGGACAAGAGCACCTTTGAGACAACCATGACCTGGATGACTAAAAATCTCCATAGACATTAAGCTGGAGGATATTTATCTAGGAGAAAAAATGGCTTGGGGATGTTAAGTTTCCACACATTCCCTGGAAGAAGCTTTTAAAGATTACTTAGGTTACAAATTATGTCAGACTACACAAAAGAAGTCTGTAAGAAGTGCTGGATGAAGTAATTTGTTTATTTGCTTGATTAATAGGTTTGGAAACCAACCAACTCTAGAAGGATTTTGGTTGGTATATACTTGTCTAAATAAATTACGTAACGATCAACCACCCAGTGTTTCAAATATCCTTTATCACAGAGCCTGGGAAAATAGCCATATTTTTTTATTGACAGCAAGATCTTCCTCTTCCTCCTTCTCCTCCTCTTCTCATCAGCACTGATGTTATTACCTTGTTGGATAATGAAACAAGAAAATAACCAAGTTCATAAAGGATCTCACAGTCCTAGTCCTCCTTCTCCTCCTCCTCCTCTCTTTGGGGGATTATTTTTCCAGATTGTGTCCACAATCTGTTCTGGTCATACTTTTCCAGGTTGTTTTCCAAATCACCTTTACCAACCTCTACAATAGAAACAGCCAAGCCAATCTAAAAGTGCACCTATTGCAATGAGAAGGAACTGCCCATATAAAACAGTAAAGTAAATGGTATAGATTTTCTAAATCACTCTTTCTAATTCATGGCTTAATTCAAATCACTTTAGGTCAGCAAAGTTTTTTTTTTTTTTTTACTGATCAAAAGGGAAATCTGAAAGTCGTGGTTTTAACCAAATTGCATTCTAAGAATGACCAGATTGAAATAATTTGTTCTCATTCTGTTTCTACTTAGCTTTAATGCTAAATGTTCTTCAGTATGTACAAAGAGAATCACTGTTCAAGATTTCACAGTAATTTAATTCCTGATTAAGCAGTGTTAAATGGTGTAGCACTGCAGGAATTGTTTAGTGGAATGAATGTTAATATAGGCTGAATCCAGACGGAGTAACTTTAGGTGGGTCAGATGAAAATGGACATGAAAGCCACAATAAAGGGATTTCTCTAAATTAGTGTTGGGCAATAAAACGGCAGATGCAGTTAAAAATTGAAATAGAACAGTTTATAAGAGCCATCAAAACTTTATGTATATGTTGAGGATAGATGACTAGCTAGAGGAAGAATATTAAAGTCGTGGACACTCAGTGGGAATGTTGCACCAGATTATGATTATGAAAAAAAGTCTATTTTGGAAGTTTTGTGAAATACAATGAAG
This sequence comes from Pantherophis guttatus, assembly GCF_059756535.1. NCBI lineage: Eukaryota > Metazoa > Chordata > Lepidosauria > Squamata > Colubridae > Pantherophis > Pantherophis guttatus. Next base: position 16,681,520 of record NC_142070.1, on the reverse strand, counting down.
ATAAAAGTACTCGCATTGTCACAGCTTTACATAAAAGTCTATTGTGTGTCATCAAACTGAGAGTAGTGTGTACAGTTCTTTTCAGCACATTTTACACTGGGAAGTTTGGAGATAATGAAAAAGATTAAAAGACATCCAGAACAATCAAGTAGCAAGAATTATTTCTACAAGAAAAGGAAATTACATCTGGAACTTTTTAATTTTGGGGAAAGTTATACCAGAGGGAATATTATAAACAAATATAAAAGTTATATATTATAAGAAGGAAACATGTATCAATCAGATCCTTGGACAGGCGACGACCAAGAATTAATCAAAGCTGTAGGCCAGTTACCAAGCACATATTACTACATGTGGTGGACGTGTGCAAAAGCAAATAAAAAAATTGGACAAAAATGCATACATGGTTAGAACAAATGTTAAAGCAATATATAGACCAGAGATGGTGAACCTTTTCAGCACCAAGTGCCAAAAAGATCACATGGAAATGTCGCACATGTGCATGCTCATCAGGGCTGCATTCTGGAAAAGCTGAACTTCCAGATTCTAGCGCACATGTGTGCCCGATGATCAGCTGGCCAGCACGCATGCGCAGGCCAGTTTTCAGCACCAGTTCGCAGTAGGATCGCGCGCACACGCTCGCTTTGCTCGCACACACGCCTTGCTTCTGCACATGCGCAGATCGCTGGTGATGACATCTGGGATGGTGGGCGGGGCCTCCTGCCGGTTTTATTACTGGTTCTTGCGAACCAGTCCAAACCGGGGACAACCCACCACTGCCATGTGTGTGAAGTTATTGCGCTCCGGAAAAGCTGAATTTCTGGGTTCTGGCGCACATGTGCACCCAACAATCAGCTGGCTGGTGCGCATGTGCACACTGGTTTTCGGCACTGCCACGCACGCGAAGGACAGCTGATCGTCATGCGTGCATGCACACCAGAAAACCGGAAGAAAAACAGGCAAGGCTGCGAGTGCCGGGCAACATGGTTTTGTGTGCCACTTTGGGCACGTAAGCCATAGGTTCCCCATCACAGATATTGACTACAAGGCAGAAAATTTCTGTTAGGTATAGTACCAGAAAAGTATGATAAAGGCAATATATACTGTACTTAATATTACATGTTTTGACAGCATACAAGAATTGTATCTGCACAGCACTGGAAAAATGAAGGAACACCTACAGAAGAAGATGTAATTAAAAAAAATACTAGACTGTTCAGAAATGGACAGATTGACATTAAGGATAAAAGAAAAAGAAGACACAGAATATTTGCAAACATGGGACTTGTTTTATCAATGGTTGGATAACAGAGGTAAAAATTAGGAACTGGAAAAGTACTGTTATGTAAGCAAATTGATCTAGACAATACGCTGTTCACAAACCTTTTATGTACGTAAAGAGAAAATAAACTGTTTTTTTAAAAAAAGCTGTAGGCCAGTGTTCCTCAACTTTGGCAACTTGAAGATATGTGGGCTTCAACTTCCAGAATTCCCCAGTCAGCAAAATCTTTGCTGAGGATTTCTGGGAGTTGAACTCCACACATCCTCAAGTAGCCAAAGATGAGAAACAGTGCTGCAGGCTAGTCTGGGAACTGAAAGACATCCTAAAAACCATTTCTTATTAATACCATGAATTTATATGGTCTCTCCATGTAGCCAACAAGGGCTGAGCTTGACTTGGGGGACTTGACTTTTACCTTACAGTCTGTGCTACTGAAATGATAATATGCTGGCATTAAAACAGTTTCATTGGGATGGAGGACCTGCAGAGGTTTGATTTCTTTTTTTAAATAAGGAATAAATAAATTATAGTTAGAGGAAGGCACAGAATTATAATTTCGTATAATAGATTTTTTGGTAAACAAGACTTGGATGTTGATTTAGTCTTTCTCGTTTGTGTTTGGGCTCAAGTTTCCCCTTGCCACTTCCTAATTCAGACTTAGAATAAAAGTCTCGGAAGATCAAAAGCCGACGTACCCTCATCAAAGGAGTCGGACTTAATGAATCCATCACCTTCACTCTTTCTGAGCTTCAGAAGTTTCTCTATTAGAATCTGTACTATCTGGGGTAATTTTTATCGCCCTTCTGAGTATTACATTATAGAGTGATGAATTCTTTCTCCGGTACTATTAGAAACAAAAAAAAAGCACTTAATATTCTGCACTATTGAAAGTTCTCTGTGGGCATTGAGCCTACTTCAAGAAAAGACACATAATAACGGGAAGAAAAATGAGGTTAATGTAACATCTTAAGAACATTACACTGAAGTATTCTACAGTTATGACTGAACATATATTCCCTATTATTACAGATAAGTGTCACAGGAGATGTGACAGTTCACAAACAATACCAAGCCAGTTCACACACAATACCAATTTATCATGGTTTTCTGAGTAATCCCTATGGATTTCATACAGAGAATACCACCTGAGGTGGTATTCAGCCGGTTCAGACTGGTTCACCCGAACCGGTAGCAGAAATCGTGGGTGCGTCTGCCCACCCGCCCCAGCTCTATGCCATCCTATTTAGGCATGTTTTTCTATTTATTTCTATTTATTTATTTATCAAGTATGCATTAGATAATACACTGCTCAAAAAAATAAAGGGAACACAAGCAGAAGACATCCGAGATCTGAATGAATGAAATAGCCTTATTAAATACTTTTTTCGTTACATACAGTAGTTTTATGTTCCCTTTAGTTGTTTGAGCAGTAGATAAACTACTGTATGTAAAGAACAAAGTATTTAATAAGGCTATTTCATTCATTCAGATCTCGGATGTCTTCTGCTTGTGTTCCCTTTATTTTTTTGAGCAGTATACTGTATATATAAGTATAAGCGTGAATTGAATACATAAAATGTATACAAATAAAAGGAACGTTAGGACAGGGACATTATCAGTGGTGGGTTTCAAACATTTTTACTACCGGTTCTGTGAGTGTGGCTTGGTGGGTGTGGCTTGGTGGGCGTGGCAGGGGAAGGATATTGTAAAATCTCCATTCTGTCCCCAATCCAGGGGAAGGTTACTGCAAAATTCCCATTTCCTCCCAATCAGCTGAGACTCGGGAGGCAGAGAATAGATGGGGGTGGGGCCAGTCAGAATTTTTACTACCGGTTCTCCGAACTACTCAAAATTTCCGCTACCGGTTCTTCAGAACTGGTCAGAACCTGCTAAAACCCACCTCTGGACGGTAGGCACGCTGGTGCTCTTATGCACACACATCCTTTTTTTTTTTAGGCTGGGCGCATGCATGGAAAGCACACACGTGAGCAAAGCATAGGTGCGGAAGGCTGGGCGCATGCGTGAGCACGCACTCACATTTGAGAACTGGTAGGGAAAGTAAGTGAATACCATTCCTGAACATCACAGTGTAATAAATGGGTTCCCATATCACAGAGAGTAAATAGATGAAACTATGAATGTTATATGGATTAAATAACTAAACAAACAAATAAGGCATCCTCTCTCAAGAAACAGCTACGGTATTTTCTCTTCAAGGAAAGAACAGACTTGACAAATGAGAAAACTTAATAGCAGTGAAATTGGAAAGATAAACTGTGACTTCCCTGGTCAGCTGGAACTGTATTTTTTGTCTCACTGTGGTCCTTTCAGTCTTTTTCCATGAACAGGTCAATTGTTCTGCACGGTCATTCATTTCTTTTCAACTCATTTTAAAAGACATCAAAGCTTCAGAAGAATTTGCATATATCAGTTCATTAACTTCAACCAAATGTGAAACAAAGCATAAAGATTAAGATGTGTATGTGTGTGTGTGTGTGTGTGTGTATGTATATATATACATACATACATACATACATACATACATACATACATATAAAAAATAAAATATTTTTCTATCGAGACACCTGGTCTACCCCAACATGTGGGAGGGGGCATTCTGCTCCCTTTCGCCTTTCAGCTCCAATCCAGGAGCCCTTAAACAGTCGCATTCATGACAAACTATTTTATACCAAATTTATATTTTGCTGATACAGAAATAAAGGGAGACTAGTATAGATCTATTTCAAGCTATTTAGCTCTCATCAGCTAGCCATACCCTGCATGTTAGGCAGTTGAATTAACCTCTGAGCCACAAGTTCTCCTACCTTCATCAGCTGGCTCAGAGGTTAATTCAACTGCCTAACATGCAGGAAACCGAAGTTTGAATCCGAGTACCGGTATAGCTAGCTGATGAGAGCTAAATAGCTTGAAATAGATCTACACTAGTCTCCCTTTATTTCTTTATCAGCAAAATATAAATCAGATAGATAGATAGATAGATAGATAGATAGATAGATAGATAGATAGATAGATAGACAGACAGACAGACACACACACACACACACACACACACACACACACACACACACAGGAGAATAAGGCAGCATTGGTGATGGTGCTAAGACTAGAAATTGCATATCTGGCTTCCAAACTTATGCTTTTAATAAGTCCCAGCTATGGTATGCGCTGTTTATATGGGGAAAAATATCTTCCTCTGAAAAATATTAAATTTCCTTGACTATTGGCACATTGTAACTTCTTAAAAAGAAAATGTTTTGTGCTAGAACCAAAGAATTATGCAAGCAATCCAATATGCCCAGGGGATATTTGGGTTTGTGTTTCTTCAAAACCACTTCTGCATGTCATACAACAAACCACATTTGCAACTCAGAGAGTTGAAAAGATCTGCTTTTCAAAGAAAGGAGAAAATAACATGGCGCACTTGAACATTTCTCTAATATGATACAACTGACGTGGTTTTTTTTTAAATTGTCTTGAGAAAATTTTAGTCTAGCTTTATGGCATACCTACTCATACGATTGTACAGGCAACAAAAGAAGATAATAAATACAGCAGAAATAATTTCAGAAATCTTGAAACGTGTTGAAAAGATGTCAATTGTTGTAAATAATGACATTTTTACTGAAAATGTATAGCTCTTTCTGGGGATGGGAGACCTCCATGTGGAATAGAAAGACAAATAGTAGGCAAAGCATGAGTTAAACACTCTTTTCCCCAAGAATTTTAATCCCCTTCTATTTTGCCTCACAAGAATTTAAAAGGGCCAAAGAAATGTTATAGGTACCATTGCAAATATTGACTTTCACTGAGTGATTGATTAAGTTCCATCAATTCGATTCCTAACCACCACTTGTATAGGTTCACTCCAAATAGTTCCAAATAAATTTCCTAATATTTTTTGACAAGGATTCATAGAATATAGAATAATTGTATTGGAAGGGACCTTGGAGGTGTTCTAGACTAAACAGGAGGCCCTATATCATTAGGGGCAAATGGCTGGCCATTCTCTTAAGAAATCTCCAGTGACGTTCCAAAGATAAGCCATTCCACTGATTAATTGTTCTCAGTGTCATGAAATTTCTTCTTAGTTCTAGGTTGGATCTCTTTTTTTTAGTTACCTTCCACCTGTTACTTGTCTTGCCCTCAGGTGTTTGGAGAACAGATTGACTCCCCTAATGGGAGTCAAAGTGGATGTTTTAAAACTCACTGTGCAAACATAAGGGAAAACTTTCTCATGTTGTAGAGGGAGCAACTAGGGTGGCAGCAACTCAAAACCATTTTTATATGCCCTGTTCAGTGTCAGGATTTAGAAAGAGCCTCATTCTCATGAAATGTGTCCCAGAATAATGTTGCAGGATCCAATCTGGATTTTTTTAAAAAAAACATAGCAGGCTTTTTTCATAAGAGCATTAGATGTGTATACTGTAGAAAGTTAGTACCCACCTCTCTCCTAGAACAAGAAAATATTTTGAGAAATATTTAAAAAAGCAGAATATTATATTTCCCTGGATGAGAAATTGAGAAACAGGCTCTTGTAAAGCAGCCCCCACCTTTCTTAATAGCCCTCAGATGTCAGCATTTAAGAGACAAAGAGATAGATAGCTCTATTCATAAGTAAACACCCTCACCCAAGATCCAACAAAGGTAGGATTAGCCCTCAGCCACAATAGGAATTGCCCAACACAAGCCTTCATTGCATCATCTCAGCAGTTCAAACTTCAACCAAACCTAGCTCAGACAAACATGATCCCTACATGGCCCCATGGGAGTCTGACAACAACCAATAGAATACATGTTCTTGAACAGGAACAAGAAGTTCAAGTGCAAAGTTTAAGAGAAGGTATAAATACCCCCCACTCTCAACTCCATGTGGTCAGCTGCACCAGAACCAGTGGTGGGTTGCCCCTCGTTCAGACCGGTTCATAAGAACTGGTAGTAAAACCAGCGGGAGGCCCCGCCCACCGCCCTGGATGTCGTCATTGGTGATCTGCGCATGCACAGAAGCTTCCTGTTGTGAACCGGTAGTAAAGGTAAATAGAACCCACCCCTGACCAGAACCATGTTCTTGGTGGTTCTGCTTCATCATTAAACCATCTTTCCAGCAGCCTCCATGGGGATGTGGGAGGCTGATTGGAAAGACGGTCCATTTATTGATGAACAGGATCACATTGGTTCTGGTTCTGTTCATCAAAAAATGGACCCTTTTCCAATCAGCCTCCAGCTTCCATTTTGTCTCCAATGCCTTTCTCCAGTCTTGGAACTGAACCGGATGGATATTTCTTCCAACAATAGCTATGAATATGATACTGCGAATGCACAATGAAGTTCTAGTCTGGGTCGGTCACTGGGAACAGAGGTTTTGTCTTCCGAGTTTTCGGACTTGTGCTGGAATCCATCCTCAGGAAACTTTTCTCTAGTAGAGTGTGTGCTGTGGGCTATGTCAGTCAAGAAGAGTGCTGATTTACCACCATCTTATCAAGTACTTAGTATCAAGTACTTATTATCAAGTACCTATCAAGTATTTAGTACTTAGGGATGTGGTGGCTCAGTGACTAAGACGCTAGCTTGTCGATCAAAATGTCGGCAGTTCAGCGGTTCAAATCCCTAGTGTTGCGTAACAGGGTGAGCTCCCGTTACTTGTCCCAGCTTCTGCTAACCTAGCAGTTCGAAAGCATGTAAAAAATGCAAGTAGAAAAACCTTTGGTGGGAAGGTAAGAGCATTCTGTGCACCTTTGGCGCTTAGTCATGCCAGCCACATGACCACGGAGACATCTTTGGACAGCGCTGGCTCTTTGGCTTTGAAACGGAGATAAGCACTGCCCCTAGAGTCGGGAATAACTAACCCTAACCCTAACCCTTTACCTTTATCAAGTACTTAGTAGGTGATGGCTTGGCAGCCCAAAGAAACAGCAGCCAATCACTTAATAGCCAGCCATTAACACCCCAATCAACAACTGAAAAGCTACACACAACCAAGCACCATATAAATACCACACACAGAATAGCCCAAAAGACACACTCTGCTAGAGAAAAGTTCCCTGAGGATGGAACCCATCCAGCAGGCAGTCCGAAAGCTCAGAAGATAAAACCTCTGGTCCCAGTGACCGACCCGGATTAGAGCTTCATTCTGCTGCATCCATTACCAGTATCGTATTTATAGGTATACACATCTAATGCACTCGTGGGGGGGGGGAGTTAGCTATTGTGCACCACCATTGCAAATTTGTGTTCTCCTTCTTTTCTCTGAGAGTCACAGGAAACGCTGGCAGTGATTCATCAGAACTTAATGAGGTTCTTAAAAAGAGCTCACCTAATCCAGTATTCTCAAACTTTGGATGCTGAGACAAGGAAATAAAACTCAGCAGTACTATGGATTTTTTTTTTTAATCAGATAAGAGGAGAAACGTGCTTCCAACCATTGTTTCTCAAAACATTTTCCCCAAATGCAATGCTATATTTATCATAGTGTCTTATTTGCAAGTGCCCATTACTTCAGGCAGCTTCCTGTGAGTATAATTCACTGGCATTCTCTTTTTTTCTGATAAGGCATGGAATCCTGAAACTATTCATTCATTCTAGCTCACAGTCACCTATTCTTTATTGGAGATGCTTGTCTAAGATCCCTGTCTCTCTCTCTCTCTCTCTCTCCCTTGCTATCTTATTGTTTTAACTATACAAGTCAGGATTTAACGCTCCATGGCTTAGGACCTGAGCGCTCCATGGCTTAGGACCTGAGTATCTATGAGACCACCTTCTGCCACCGGTAGACTCCCACCGGCCAGTACACTCCCACAGAGAGGGGCTCCTCAGGGTGCCGTCGGTCAAACAATGTCGACTGGCGGCTCCCAGAGGGAGAGCCTTCTCTTTGGGGGCACCTGCCCTTTGGAACGAACTGCTCCCAGAGATACGAAGGATCCTGGATCTACGCACCTTCCGCCGTACCCTCAAAACTTTTCTATTCCAGCAAGCCGGGCTGGCATAGCTCTTTTAATTGTTTTTAATTCGTTTTTTTTTTTAAAAGGGTTTTTTAATCAATATGGGCCAAATGTGTTTAATATACTTTTAAATTGTTTTAAATTTTATATTTTTATGTTTTTATTTTTGGCTGTACACCGCCCTGAGTCCTTTGGGAGAAGGGCGGTATATAAATTTAAATAATAAATAAATAAATAAACGCTGAGATATTCTGCATGGAAAATATGCACTCTTCATCCTGAGCTACAATCCCTGTCCTAGATGAATCAATTTTCCAATGTCCTATGAGATGGCACTGCCACTCTCTCCACGCCACCCCCCGCCCCCACTACATGACTAAAAGAGTTTGACGATTCCAGCTTTTGCAAAACCTGAATAAAATTAAAAGCAAGGTCAAAAACCCTCTGCATCTGCTGTAGCAGGCAATTGCCTGACTGAATATCTATAGATCAGAGAGCGGCAAGAATTCAGTTGTTTATCACTCGATAATGTATTGGATCAAGAGTGAAGAGCCCAACCTGAGGGGGAAAAAAATCCCATTAAAAACCTTTAATCATTAATGTAATATCTGATTACATGCCAGCAAGGGTTATTGTAGCAGAAGTCAAACTCTTTTTTTATACCTAGATTCATTTTTTTTTAAAGTCAAATAATTAGACTCTAAAAGCAAATTACTTGATGCACTATTCTAGGTACGATTCTATTGATAAAAGGATACTAACATCACTAAAGTCAAAAGTAGAGGTGGGGTTCACTTATCTTCCCTACCGGTTCGCAAATGTGAGTGCGCACGCGCATGCACAGTAGTCGCGCATTACATCCGGGCAGGTGGGCGGAGCCTCCTGCAGTCACCGCTACCGGTTCACGCGATCCGGACAGAACTGGCTGAATCCCACCACTGGTCAAAAGGTATTTCTCTATTATTTTTCTACTGAAATTCTTTCACATAAACTACATTTTTTTATACTCCAGAAATAAACTTACAACATATCAATGCACGGCTTTCCCGGATTATTTATTTATTAAATTAAATCTGTGGCTTTTGTGTTGCTGCATACAAATATGCACAACCTTCACTCCGTAACGTTCGATCGTCTTTAAAGATGAACTTCATTTAATTAATCTGTAGACCAGTATAGCCAAACAGATGGAGGCATTTGAAAAAGCTAAGAAAATTTGGACTTAGTTAATATAAGAATAGCAGATTCCAAGAAATCCTTGGGTTATTTTTGCCCAGAACACTACATGGAGGTTAGATGTCAGCACTATGCTGATGACTCTCAATTATATATTACTACCACAGGCCACACCAGAGACACCATGGAAGCTTGAACTATTTTTCATAGATGTTAGAGCCTGTAAAAGATGAAACAAGGTCAGATTAAATCCTCCTAAAATAGAGTTGCTCTTTGTAACTAAGGGCTCAAGGCAATCCATTAACACTGGCCACTGTAGTTATTGTGGATGGGGTCATGCAGGAGTTTGTTCATGATCTGGGGCAGCCACTCTGGCCAGGGAAGTTTAAGACTGGACCAAACATCACGGCAATAAGTTTTGCCTTAATTATCACATGATTAGAGTAATACAATGCATTTGACACGCACTGAAACGCGGACCGATTAGTTGCAACTAGTCCAAAATTACAAGTTTGCTGCATTGGTTGGCAGTATATTTTGGGGGCAAGTCAAGATAGCAATAGCATTTAGACTTATATACTACCCAATGGTGCTTTTACAACACTGTCTGGGCAGTTTACAGTGTCAGCATATTGACATTCCCCCAAATTATACTGTATTTTTCGGAGTATAAGACGCACCTTTTTCCTCCCTAAAAGGGGGTGAGAATTTAGGTGCGTTTTATACATTGAATGTAGTCCTGCCCACCCACTGGCCCCCACCATTTGGCCTCTGCCTTGCAGCAGTTACCTCCTTGCAAGCAAACAGCAAGAAAAAACAGCTCCTTTCAGCTTCAGCACAGCCTAATTAGCACAAGTTGATTAGATCGGCCTCCCCACTCTCAGCTGATTTGCTCTCAACTGTTTTGCTCAGGGCTCTGCTGCTTGCTGCAAAGAGGTAAATTGCTGGAGCAGATTTTTTCCCCCTTGTGCTAATCAAGCTATGCTGAAAACGAAAATGAAAGTAAAGCAGGCTGTTTGCTGCAACAAGGCAAAATTGCCGGGAGGCAGAGGCAGATTTTTTTTTCTTGTTTTCCTCACCAAAAAAGGTAGGTGCGTCTTATACTCCGATGAGTCTTATACTCCAAAAAATACGGTAAGTCCTCATTTTACTGACCTCAGAAGGATGGAAGGCTGAGTCAACTCTGAGCCAGTCAGGATTGAACTCCAGACTGTGAGCAGAATTTGTCTGCAATATTCAATGGTGGGATGCAACTGGTTTAACAACTGGTTTGGTGAGTGTGCATGCATGTACCTAACGCGCTTGCGTGTAGTGTTCAAAATACAGCAATTTGCAGCTCAGCTGCTTACCTTCTAAGGCAGCCCTGATAAGCAGAACAGTGGAGGTGCAGAAATCAGCTGTGCTGCGTGAATCAGCTGAGTCAGAAAGAAGGAAATATCGGACAGGATACGGTGGGGACGGGGCCATCTGATCGTCGGCGCTACTGGTTCACCCGAACGAGTCCGAACCAGCTGAATACCACCTCTGGCAATACTACATTCTAACCTCTGCTTCAACAAGATCCCTTCTCATTGTTTGGCTCCGTTACCTGAGCCTGTGTCATCGGCAGGAGAGGACTCCGAGAGTGAAGGAGAGGAGTTGGCAAGGCCTCCCTCTCCAGGACCCTCCTCTCTGGCAATGCCTTCGGTGTCCGCTGAAGGGCAAGAGATAGGGCCGGGGCCAAGCACGTCCACGCAGCCACAGATGGACAGTGATGAGGGTAATGAGTCTTGGCTGGATCCATGCCAGCGTTGCAGAGATAAGCGTGCGCAACAGAAGAAAAGGCGTGCCCGAGATTAGGCTGAGTCACTGGACCACACCCCACAGGATATAAAAGGGAGCATGGTGGCCAGTCAAACCTTGTGATGAACAAAGCTGAAAGCTTCCATGCCATTCTGCATTGCCGGACTTTTTGCTATAGACTTTGCTGGATTATCTCTGGACTTGATTGACTCCATAATTATTAAGCTGTTTCTTTTGATGTACCAGGAGTGGGGAGAAGTTATCTCTCCTCTTCGTAAATAATAAACTCTTGGCAGGCAGCCACTAGGTTGTTGCCAAGTTCCGTTATCATAAGGAAAAGGATTTTGCTGGCTGGTTTGGTCTTTAACTCTTGAACGTCTGTTGGTGTGTGTGCGTGTGGTTGGGGACAGAACACTCATCAAGAAAGTCTCACATGGCACAACGCTGGAATACATCAGACACCGCCTTGCCAAAATGGAATCTGCCCATCTTGTCTGATCATTCATATCACAAGGACCTGTATGAAGTTCCTCCTGTACGAAATACATGTAATTCAGGTGAACTGCCTAGCCTTTTCCATCACAGCATCTTTGCATTGGCACACAGCTTTTTGAACAATTAGCCCCAGCCCCCTCCCTCCTTCATATTTCAAGGCAGTACTCTTGGCACTAATTGATTGTATGCTTAGGGCAGGCACGCACTTATCGTTGTTATTTTTTTCCATGTTCAATTTGATTCATTCCTTGTTGTTCACCGCTAGAACATTTGATCTGGAGTTTATAAATAAAAAATGCAAACAGTACATACACAGGGCATTAGATGTCTTGTACTCTACAGGATTTTCATTTTTAAGCTGAAACTGCTATGAATATCACTTAAACATTCCCAACAGTTGGCAAAAAAATCCCTATTCAGGTATTCAAATCCTGCACGTCATTTAAATTACTTGAGAATCGCTGGGGTGAGCTCCAGACTCTTGAACAATGGGCTCATCTCTGGCCTTCTCCTCTTTCTCATATTCTACACTAAATAGATGCAGAGCGAAAACCATGCAGCTTCTTAATATTGTATGCAGAAATAACTTATTAAACAGGCTCCCCAGCAGGTGTTAACAATCAAATTCATGGAGGAGGCAGCATTGAAGGGCATCTGTTTAGTACAATTGCAGGCAATTGTTCTGGACATACAACTAGGCTTTCTCTAATACTTTTCATAGGTGTTATTTTGTCCCACTTGAAAAATTACTACAATAGACTGTACTTACGTAGACGCCTAGATTTAATCTCATCCTTAAATATCTGCTAGGAAAGAATTTTGTCTACATGAGGGGTGTCAAACTCAAGGCCGTGGGATGGATTCGGCTCGCGATGTGATCGGATTTAACCTGCGGTCCCATCCTGGAAAATATAAGAGGCCGGCCCGCGTCGCCTCAGCCTGGTCTACCCGCATCGCTTCAGCCCAGTCTACCCAATGCGAAGAGGAAACATGCCAGCAGTTTGGGGAGTGGCATCCATCTGGCCATGCCCACCTAGTCAGCCACGCCCAGTGAGTGGCGTCAAGTTGGTCATGCCCACCCAGTCAGCCCAGCTCCCGAGGTCAACCACAGCCTTGATGTGGCCCTCAATGAAATTGAGTTTGACACCCCTGGTCTACATGAACCCCATCCAGAAAAGGTATTCCCTTATATTTACATAATAAAAGAAAGTACAGGAGATCAGATTGGTGAATGTTCACACTTGTTAATGTTCACAGTTCTGAATGTTTCTTTGCAATATAAAAAAATTACCTGAGCCAACCACCACTAATGCCATGGTTTCTGTGTTAGGTGAGCTTTACTCTGTGTAAGTTGAATTTAATTTATTTTGAAAAAGGAGCAAATAAATATTAAGAAATATTACCATGGCAGGAAACATTTTCTGGTAAGAAATGGTATTTCTTAAGAAGCAAAAACACACCAAATGTACTTTGCAATGTGTGTGTCTCTCTGTCAGTGGTGGGTTTATTGGTTTGATTTATATGCCGCCCTTCTCCGGAGACTCAGAGCGGCTTACAATGCGTTAAGCAATAGCCTTCATACTTTTGTATATATCTCCATAGTAGGGCTTTCGGCCCCCCCAAGCGGTGTTCTTTTTTAAACAAAGTCAGCTTATTGCCCCCACAAACCGGGTCCTCATTTTACCTACCTCGAAAGGATGGAAGGCTGAGTCAACTGGTTGCCTCCGGTTCGCCCCGGTTCTATAGAACCAGTAGTAAAACCGGCAGGAGGCTCCGCCCACCGACCCCGACATCATCAAAATTCTTCTGCGCATGCGCAGAAGAGCGCGCATGTGAGCGAAGCAAGCATGTGCACCCGGCCCCGTTGCAAACCGGTAGTAAAGGTAGTTAGAACCCACCCCTGCTCTCTGTGTATGCATGCACATATCGCATAACAAATCACAAAGGCTAATGCATAAAACCAGCTTGAATCTTCAGAACTTTACCCTTATTATGAATCTTTTCTCAGGCCTGGAGATCCAGTATTTAAAAAGTATCAGGGCAAAACTGCTGTTTCTGTGACCGCTGGGGAAAAAAGCAGTGCCAACAGTTCTTTGATGCAGTAGGCTGGGAATAAAGCAATAAACAAGGCTAATCTAATTTAATTAATCAACATTGATTCACAAATGCTGATTTGACTTTTTACTCACTTAATTATGTGACACTTGAAGGCCCGGGGAGGACATGGGCAGTATTATTTATGAGGGATTAAGACCACAAATTTGACTAACTGAACTCAACTCGAAGGAGCCTTCATTTTTCCTTAATCATTCTAGATAGTAAGATCACCAGGTCCAGATACTGTATATAAACAAACCAACACAGCTCACTCTCCTATGCACTGGTATTACCCAGTTGTTAACAAAATGCCTGCAGAACAATAACCAGCATAGAGAATGCCATAAATGCAATAATTCAACTTCATGTATTCTCAATTATTGGAATATCGTGTGTAGTGTTCGACATATGATAATTCCTATTGCATCTTCCCCAATGTTACTTTAAGGATATCAACTTCTGCAGGTATTCATGTGTTCCTCTGAATGTCTGGGTCAATCCTAAAGTGAACTTGGCTGGAGCCATCTTTTGCTCCTTCATGGTTGCCACAAGGCAGAAGGGGGAAATCGAGGGGAGAAAGTAGACAGCCTTGGCCGTCAAAACAAAAAGTTTCCCTGTGGGAACGAAGGTCATTTCAACAGATGGCTGAGAGGAGGAGGAGTGGCGTAACCAAGCAACCAGTCAGCACCTCCATTGGACAATGTGACTGATGATCTGAGACAGGGGGGACCTTTCACTTTTTAATTAAGTGAAAACCGACTCTGAAAATTCCCACTGTGCCGATATGATGTATCCAATAAACCTGTTCATTGAGGAATCTACCTGCCTCGGAGTTCTACTTTCAATGGGTGCATTACTTGGAACGCTGAGAGTCTGCAGGAAAACTCCTTTGGTGGATACAGTTGTACAGGGACCTAGGTGGCTCAGTGGCTAAGGCACTGAGCTTGTCGATCAGAAAGGTCAGCAGTTCGGCGGTTCGAATCCCTAGTACAGGTCTCCTGCATGAGCAGGGGGTTGGACTAGATGTTGTGGCTCCGTTACCTGAGCCTGTGTCATCGGCAGGAGAGGACTCTGATAGTGAAGAAGAGGAGTTGGCAAGGCCTCCCTCTCCAGGACCCTCCTCTCTGGCAATGCCTTCGGTGTCCGCCGAAGGGCAAGAGATAGGGCCAGGGCCAAGCACATCCACGCAGCCACAGATGGACAGTGATGAGGGTAATGAGTCTTGGCTGGATCCATGCCAGCGTCGCAGAGATAAGCGCACGCAACAGAAGAAAAGGCGTGCCCGAGATTAGGCTGAGTCACTGGACCACACCCCACAGGATATAAAAGGGGGCGTGGTGGCCAGTCAAACCTTGTGACGAACAAAGCTGAAAGCTTCCACGCCATTCTGCATTGCCGGACTTTTGCTATAAGACTTAGTTGAACTATCTCTGGACTTGATTACCTCCATAATTATTGAGCTGTTTCTTTTGATGTATCAGAAGTGGGGAGAAGTTATCTCTCCTCTTTGTAAATAATAAACTCTTGGCAGGCAGCCACTAGGTTGTTGCCAAGTTCTGTTATCTTAAGGAAAAGGATTTTGCCGGCTGGTTTGGTCTTTAACTCCTGAACGTCTGTTGGTGTGTGTGCGTGTGGTTGGGGACAGAACACTAGATGACTTCCAAGGTCCCTTCCAACTCTGTTACTGTTATTAAGTATGGCCAACTCGCCACAGCCAACTTAACATTGGACAACTCTCCACGGGACAAGAGTTACACTAATATCAAAGAAATGGCGGAATAGAATCATTAAGGAAAGGAACGACAGAATGAAATGGGAATGACAAAAATCAAAATAATTTTTTTAAATTAAATTTTTTAATTTAAATTTTTTACATTTTTAATTTAAATTTTTTAAATTGTCCCGCACCGAGTTCGTCCCATGGTGAGTTGGCCGTGGCAAGTTGTCCTGTGGCGAGTTGGCTGCAGCTAGTTCCCCATGGCGAGACAGCTGTGGCGAGTCGGCTGTGATGAGTTGTCCCATTCTGCAGTTGTAAGCCTTTTCCTTATGGCCGTTGCATGGGTGACAATGTCAGGAGAGAGACTGAACTTTAAGTAAGCAGTCTAATTACTAAACATTTGAAGAGAGCTCATATAATCTCCTTCTCTACAGATACGTGTCAGAGTTTGTTGCAGCACAAACAATCAGACAATTCAGCAGGATTCAAAACTTCTTTATATACATAACAACACATAAGGCATGTATACAATACCCTTGTAGGTGTTTCCACATTGTGGAGAAGAGAAATAGCAAGTACAAACACAGCACAAAATGGAAGCACAAAATGGAGGAGGCAAAATGGAGGAAAGAGAGAAGATAGTCCCTTGAAGCTTATATACAGAACAGTTAAGCCACACCCAGGCTCCAAACTGTCTCTTATGGCCCCATACAACAAATACTATGTTTCAGTTACCAAACAGTCCCCCATTGGCTGACCTGTTGCTATCCCTATTCCAGTTCAGGGGTGAAATGCTCCCGGTTCAGACCGGATCGCCTGATCCGGTAGCAATGGTGGCAGGTGGTTCGGAGAACCGGTAACAAAAATCCCCCCCCACCATGCCCAGCTGAGCCGCACAATCATCAGAGGCTTTTTTTTTTAACTTTTCAAAGCATTTTTTCTACAACCTCTTCCGACAAAAAAATGCTTGTAAAAGTAAAAAAAAAAAAAGCCTCTGATGATCGCGCGGCTCAGCTGGGATCCTCAGAGGCTTTTCAAAGCATTTTTTTCTGCAACCTCTTGGCCGAAGAGGTGGTTAAAAAATGCTTTGAAAAGTCTCTGACAATTCCAGCTAAATTGCCTGATCAGCAGAGGCTTTTCAAAGCATTAGAAAAAATGCTTTGAAAAGTTAAAAAAAAAAAAAAAGTTGGCCACACCCACCCAGTCACATTACCCCACCCCCCATCAAGCCATGCCCACGGAACCGGTAGTAACAAATTTTACATTTCACCCCTGTTCCAGTTCATGAATATGGTGACAATATGCACCTATGCAGAGGCATAAGATGGCAGGAAGGACAGCTAAATAGAGCCTCAATATTCAAAACTAATGTTTTTTTTGTTTTGTTTTTTAAAGAAAATTGTTGGAGAATGAGATGGAAGAATCACAGACAGCGAGAAGCACCATTGCTCTCACATTCCGTTCACATCATTTCCAGCTGGATCAGGCTTTCAGAAAAGTGATGTTGAAGCAGATGAGCCATTTGCAATATCCACTGAGGCTCTTACATTTTCTGATACCAGATTTGTCACATTTACCCTTTAATGCTAATTTTGGTATTTGGCCGTAGAAGTGAAAAATCCTGGAAAATTGCCATGTCTCTAATTTTGAGAACTGCCTCCAGGTTTCGCTGCATGTCTGAACTCTCTGCTAATTCTGCTTCTCATTTTTTTTTCATAGTATCAGGGGTGGGTTCTAACCGGCTTTACTACCGGTTTTCTTTGTGCGCGTCCTTCGCGCGTGATCGCCTCGCTTTGCTCGCATGCGCGCCAAACTTGCGCTTTGAGCAAGCACGTTGTGAATCTGCCCAGCTGAGGTGCAGCAATCCGCTCTGCCGCACCTCTCAGCTGGGCGAAAAAAGAAGAAATATAAGGTCGGAATAACGCGGGGGCGGGCGGGCGGGCCCAGCTCCTGAAGAAAGAGAACCGGTTCGGTGATGTAATAGCGTCACCGCTACCAGCTCAGCCGAACCAGGAGCAACCCACCACTGCATAGTACCATATTGGTATTAGAATCAGAGCCCATATGGCAAATATTTATGAGCATGGCAAGCATACAGTTGTACGCGGACTCTTACGTATCTTGCAATCATGTTCAATAATGAAACTTCAAGCGTGATGTCTACTTTTGTTCCAATCAATGTGGCTCACAGCAAACTGACGTTTACATAAAGCTATTTTGTTCAAATTTCTCCTTTTTATGGCGAATAAATATCCTTTTGTTACTGCTGTATTCCCTGAGGTACCAACCTGACATCTTCCTCTAATAAAACTTTTACTCGGTACCTTTTGTGTTCAGAAATAAAACACTAAGCCATTATTTACAGTAGATAGCATGGAAATAAACATTCTTTACCTAACCTTTCGAAACTACAGCAGGCATTTCCCTCATCAATTTTTATTCGAGCGCATTATAATTACAGGAATAACGGATGTGGGAACATGTCATAATATCTATTTCACTAAACTCATATTCATTTTTATATTATGTTTGGAGGGCGGTGGAAATACCTAAAAAGCACATTTTTTTTCTATTTCCCTTTCATTGCTTTAATTGAAAAGTAAGGGGCATTTCTGAATAGCTAATTGCTTAGCAATTAAATAAAATTCAGATTGGCTTGCGCATCCCTTACTATTTGTTATGGGAATCACATTCCTTCTCTCCCATTCAGTTACATCTTTAGTAAATATCGTACTATTCTCTCATATCAAAAACATCACGGTGCAAGCTTACCGCATGAGTATATTTTTCGCAGAGTTGTTTGTGGTTCAGAGAGTTTCTCTCATAGACATTCAGGCTAAGGGAATGCATTTCCAATCATTTTTATAGCAGTAAGAGTTAGCCCATAGCTCACGATTACTTCTCTTAACTCATGATTATTGTGTTGTGCGAGTGAAGATTATGGAAGACATGGTTCGATTCATTTGGAGGGTATTGGTTTGAAAAAGTTGCTTTAGGCTATTATTTAAAATCACGCTACCCAGATAGTTGTGGCTGGTTAGAAAAGGCTTAGTCTGAATATTATCTGTCTTGCAACGGGAGGGTGATTTCTTTATTGCATTAGTAAGTTCAGTCTGCATCATTTAATTCCAATAAATGGTAGAAGTACAGTATTGTCCAGGCTAATATTGGAATAACTGGTGCTCTGTCCACAGCACCAGATACCAAAGTATACACATAGAATAGAATAACAGAGTTGGAAGGGACCTTGGAGGTTTTCTAGTCCAGCCCCCTGCTTAGGCAAGAAACCCTATACCACTTCAGACAAATGGTTATCCAACATCTTCTTAAAAACTTCCAGTGTTGAAGAATTCACAACTTCTGGAGGCAAGTTGTTCCACTGAGCAATTGTTCTAACTGTCAGGAAATTTCTCCTTAGTTCTAAGTTGTTTCTTTCCTTGATTAGTTTCCACCCATTGCTTCTTGTCTTGTCCTTAACTAGTACAGGCACTAAATGTGGTCTGGAAGTGCTTCCCCAAGTGCCCGGAGGTAATGACAACCTCTAGAAAACCCTCTTTCAGCTAGCATTGATGATGTTACCTAGTTTGGTAATGAAATGTCTGCAAGAAAACCACCAAGCTCAGAGAATACCAAGGAGCCCCAAGTTCAATCCTGAACTATAAATGTTCTCTTCTAACATTCCCCTCTCTCCTTCCTTCCCCTTCGTTGAAAAGACCTTCAATGGTAAAAGTTACCATTGGCAAAAGTGGGAAAGGCCAATTTTTCTTTCTCAACTGGCTCCAGATCCTCTCTATGCATCTGGGGAGGGTGAAAACAGCCTTTCCCACTCTCTCGGAGGCCCTCCGGAGGCCTGAAACAGCCCATTTCCCAACTTCCGGTGGGACAGGAAGTGACGTTTTTTGCTGTCCCCAGCCTCCAGAGACTCCTAGAGGGGCCAGGAGCGGGGGAAAGGGGGAATTGCGCGTGCATGTGCAGGGTGGGGCGCATAGAATTATGGGTGTGGGCACACGCGCGCGCGAACCTCCCCAGCCCCTCCCCTCCTGGCACACGATGGCAAAAGGGTTAGCCATCACTGCCCTAGAAATACAGTGTACAACTGTCTTTTCACTTTTTGTTTAAACAGTCCTAATCACACAAGAAGCAGCCTTATCCAGGATGAATTTTGGAAGAAGGAAAAACTCTACCCATGAATCTGATGTTTAGTACATCTAGGGCAGGGGTGGTATTCACTTACCTTCGCTACCGGTTCACAAATGTGAGTGCGCGTGCGTATGCACATGGCTTTCCGTGCATGCACAGAGCATCAAAAATGGGACGTGATGACATCCGGGCGGGTGGGCGGAGCCTCCCACAGCCATTGCTACGGTTCGCCCGAACCAGATAAAACCAGCTGAATGCCACCACTGATCTAGGGCCTTCATCAGTCTTGGGAATTGATTAAGATTCAAAGGGCCATTGTGTAAGCAGAAGGCCGCAAAGCTGTCTATTATCTGTGAAAATCTCTGCCAATTCACCAGTTATTCCATTATTCCAAATGGAAATAATACAGTTGCCAGAATTCTTGTAACCCCGCTGTTTTCCTCACTCAAAACCTTGCTAGAGCGATCCCATGAGAAAGATGATTGGAAAAGAATTGCTTTCAGTTTTGGCAGATGCCAAAGCGACTAACACCTCCTGGTGAAATATTACCAGTGAAGGATAACACATTATCTGTTGATAGCCTTTGGTCCTCCTTAAACACTCCTTACAACTAAGCAATTTTCTTTTACCGCTCAACTAAAATATACTTCTCACCCATCAGTGAGCAAAAGTCTGTTCTATCTTCTGCATGACAGCTCTTCAGACATTTGAAGGCGGCTATTATTCCTTATGTTTGTCGTCCTCAAGCTGAATCCATAGCTTTTACCTACCCCCACAAGGTTTGCATGTCAGCTTCCTTATTGTTCTACTCTGGATATGCTCTGGTTTGTTGATAACTGCCTTAAAAGATGGAATATAGCGGGGGTGTCAAACTCAAGGCCCGGGGGCCAGATCTGGCCCATGGGATGCTGAGATCTGGCCTGCAGGACCACCCTGGAAACAGCAAAGAACCAGCCTACGGTGCCTCTGCCAGAAAAAAATGAAGCTCGGGAGGCCGCATGGGGCCCTCCCGGGCCCCGTTTGTGGCCACTACAGCCTCCTGCAGGCCTCTGGCAGGGAAAATGGACCTCCATTTTTGCTGGCAGAGGGCTGAAGCAGGCAGTTGCAGCCAAAAACGGGGTCCAGGGGGGGCATGCGCGGCCCACCCAAACTCTATTTTCGCTGGCAGAGGTCTGAAGTAGGCCGTTGCAGCCGTAAACAGGGCCCAGCGGGGTATGCACAGCCCACCCAAACTCCATTTTTGCTGGCAGAGGGCTGAAGCAGGCCATTGCAGCCGAAAACAGAGTCCAGGAGGACATGCGCAGGCTACCCAAACTCCACTTTCGCTGGCAGAGGGCTGAAGCAGACCGTTGCAGCCGAAAACAGGGCCCAGGGGGTATGCACGGTCCATCTGCGCTCCATTTTTGCTGGCAAAGGGCCGCAGGATGCTGTTGTGGCCGAAAACTGAGCTTGGGAGCACATTTTCACTGGCAGAGCGCTCAGGCCACCACAGGTTCCTCCAAGATGAGTGACATCAAGGTGGCCATGCCCATCCTGACCATGCCCACACAGGCCCACACAGAGATCAAACACAACCCTGATTCAGCCCTCAATGAAATCAAGTTTGACACCTTTGGTATAGAGAAATGGACTTCCTGTGTTATTTGGATGACAATTAAAACTGATACATTTAAGACACGATGCCTAAGATTTTTCCCCTCTTCTCCCTGTAGGTAATTCTTTTAATGAATGTCATCACTTTCAGATTAGAGATCTGAAGGCAAAGATTTTGTGCTACTGGTTAATTTAACCTGTTTGTGGAGCATTTCAGGCTAGGCAGCAGAATAAAGAAGGCTTTAGATGAAAAACATAACACCTCTGAAGAAACTGGAGTAATTTTTCTTGAGGGTTCATCCATTCACCATAGATCACTGTCAGACTTTACAGTTAACATATTGCTAAAGCTAGGATAAATACAAAGTGTGATTGTTGTTTTTAAATGGTCAAGAGCTGATTTTAAAGAGATAAAGGATTTGTCACAGCTTTAAGCAGTTTCCCTTCCTTCCTTCCTTCCTTCCTTCCTTCCTTCCTTCCTTCCTTCCTTCCTTCCTTCCTTCCTTTCTTCCTTTCTTTCTTCCTTCCTTCCTTCCTTTCTTTCTTTTTAACCCAAGGGCCACAGCAAAGACAAAGCTTTTCAGTTAAAGCAACTGAAAATGAAATGCCGATGATTTAAGATATATCCATACCAATAGTGGGTTTCAAAACTTTTTACTACTGGTTCTGTGGGCATGGCTTGGTGGGCGTGGCATGGCATGGCTTCATGGGCATGACTTGGTGGGCATGGCAGGGCAAGGATACTGTAAAATCTCCATTCCCTCCCCAATCCAGGGGAAGGTTACTGCAAAATCCCCATTTCCTCCCAATCAGCTGGGACTCGGGAGGCAGAGAATAGATGGGGGCAGGGCCAGTCAGAACCTTTACTATCGGTTCTCCGAACTACTCAAAATTTCCGCTACCGATTCTCCAGAACTGGTCAGAACCTGCTGAAACCCACCTCTGATCCATACCCATCTGACTAGGGGGGCGGAAAGGAATTTTAGCTAAATAGCGTTGGTTCCATGCATTTCTTTTTAGGTACCGTAACAAGGAAAAAGTATTTCTACACCTGCTTATTCTTTTTCAGGGACTTTGTTGCATTTATCATTGTCAAGTTGTGCCCTCCTTTACAATGTCCATGTACTAGTTAGACCAGCCAACCCCATAAATCAGACGCAATTTCCAATCTGAAAACTTCCTCAAGTAAGAATAAGTGACTCAAGTTTTATATATGAATGCCTTTGCTGTCCTCTATGAAATTCCATGAAACAGAGAAAGTCAGATGCCACAAGCCAGAGGCAATTCTACTGCACAAGTCAAACTGAAGTAAATAAAACTCAAGCAGGAGAAATTTCCCTATAGATGTGATTCATGCCATCTCTCTTCAGGGTCTATTTCCTTTTCTTCATTTCCACTGACCAGAAAACCGACATTCAATCTGAGAGGTTTCAGATTATATTACTACCAGTTCACCCTGCACACTCGCTTCATGTGTGTGTGTGTGTGTGCCCGGTTTGCACGTACACCTGCCTTCCATGTATGTGGCCGGCCTTCTGCACATGCACTTTGCTCACACACGTGCCTTCTATGCTTGCGCCTGGCCTCAAAAACATGCCTAAATAGGATGATATAGAGCTCACCTGCAATTTCCGCTAGTGGTTCGGGCGAACTGGTCCAAACCGGTTGAATACTACCTCTGTCACAAACCCAAAGACAGTTAGAAACAACATATCTGTATGCCTACATCACACCTTTATTCCACAGTCTCTTCCAGGGGTGAAATCCAGCAGGTTCTAACAGGTTCTGGAGAACCGGTAGCGGAAATTTTGAGTAGTTCAGAGAACTGGCAAATACCACCTCTGGCTGGCCCCAGAGTGGGGTGGGAATGGAGATTTTGCAATATCCTTC
The DNA here is from genome assembly GCF_059756535.1 of Pantherophis guttatus. NCBI lineage: Eukaryota > Metazoa > Chordata > Lepidosauria > Squamata > Colubridae > Pantherophis > Pantherophis guttatus. The sequence goes on along the minus strand of NC_142070.1, from coordinate 16,658,392 downwards.
CCTCAGGAAGGGAGGGAATGGAGATTTTGCAGTATCCTTCCCCTGCCACACCCACCAAGCCACGCCCACAGAACCGGTAGGGAAACATTTTGGATTTCACCCCTGGTCTCTTCCATTCTGTTGTCTGTAACAGTTATTTACACAATCTCAGACTGTGATCTCCACATTTTCTTTTCTTTCTCAACTGCCCAGAAAGTTTCTTCAAAATTTACACCGTACTTCTTACAACAAATGCTGAGTAGAAATGCTAAAGAGGCTGGACTACTTCATGAAAACCGAAATAGCATGCTCATACATTCTTTTTGAACGACAGCAATGAAGTTCAATTGCATAACAAAAAAAATGTGTCTCTGTTTTACCCAGCACACTGACCCCAGGGGTAATGTTATTATGGTTCATTGCACACAGTCAATCAGATGTTCAAATCAGATGGATTTGGCATTCTTATTTACCTATTGAGTTCTTCCCAAAAACCTGAGATAAGAAGGTGTTGTTTGATGGTGTTAAAGGCAATTGTGGCAGGATGTCAGCTGTTCTGAGTAAAGCTGCCTTTTGCAATTGACTGATGGTGAATTTGTCAATGCAGATGGTGTTCAAGTGGTGCTCCAGGTGTTTTGGGATTGCACCTAAGGCACCCATTACTATTGGTAGAGCCTTTGCATTCTTTTGCCACAGACCTTTTACTTCTATTTTGTTATCTTCTCCAGTTCTTTCTCTTTTTCTGTTGTTGTTGTTATATTTAAACCTAAACATATTTATATTTATTTGCTGCCAATCTTGCATCTAGCAAATTCTTCATGATCTAAAAAGGCAGCTGCAATTATATCGCTTTGCTTCTCCTGGTCCATGTAATTAACCTGTGATACGTCACAATAGTTTCTTTTACCTTTAAAGGGCTATGGAAATCTTTCTAATCATGTGGCAATGCAAGAATACTAGCTGAAGAAACTAAGGGAGGAAGGAAGGGATAGGGGGGACAGAGATAAATCCACTAGAACCATGATGGCACGTGTGTCCAAAGTGGCACGCAATGCCATGTTGTCTGGCACGCGTGACTTTGCCTGTTTGTCTTCTGGGTTTCTGGCACACATGCGTGTGTGATGATCAGCTGTCCTTTGCGTGCGCAGCACTGCAAAAAAACCAGTGTGCACATGTGCGCTGGCCAGCTGATTGTCGGGTGCGCATGCGTGCTAGAACTCGGAAGTTCAGCTTTTCCAGAGCACGGCCCCAATGTGTGTGTGTGTGCCTGCGCAACGTAGGTTCACCATCCCTGCACTAGAACATGTAAACAGAAGATGGGGGTAGTCATATTCTATGTAAATGTCAGGGTGGGTATATATGCTTATCAAGCAATCTATTTCCATTTTAATATGTGCACCTTTAAATAGTCATGGATGCAAAATATAAAGTAAAAACACTATTTCTAGGCCTGACTTTAAGATTATGATTGTCTCGGATTAGCTCCTATTAGATGAGAATGATGGATCAGGTTCGGTGGTGAGTTTCAAATTTTTTTATTACCGGTTCTGTGGGTGTGGCTTCATGGGTGTGGCATGGCTTGGTGGTCATGGCTTGGTAGACATGGCAGGGGAAGGATACTGAAAAATCTCCATTCCTCCCCAATCCAGGGGAAGGTTATTGCAAAATCCCCATTTCCTCCTGATCAGCTGGGACTTGGGAGGCAAAGAGTAGATGGGGGTGGGGTTAATCAGAATTTTTACTACCGGTTTTCCAAACTACTCAAAATTTCCGCTACCAGAACTGGTCAGAACCTGCTAAAACCCACCTATGACCAGGCTGATCTTTGGATAAGATTCCCCAATGTCTCACCAGGAGACATTGTCATAATTTTAGGTAGATGGTTGCAGCTTAAGAGAAACCGTAAATTTCTATCTAAAATATCTGGCTGGGCAGGACCAAAACTGAACACAACTTAAATTGTCCAAGTGAAATGATACATAATGAACTAAACGATTCTGAAAATGCATTCTTTCTTTTATCCATAATTTACAAATCCAGATTCTACTCAGCTGCTTCTGAAATTAATCAGGCTTGTGGGTGCTCCATCGTTGGAGGTTTTTAAAAAGAGATTAGACAACCATTTATCTGAAACGGTATTGGGTCTCCTGCTTGAGCAGAGAGTTGGGACAAGAAGCCCTTCAGACTCTGTTATTGTGTTAAATGTTCTTTTATCTATGTTACAATGAAGCAGTACACTACAACATTCTGAAACAGTAATGGAGAGGTGGGTTTCAGCAAGTTCTGACCAGTTCTGGAGAACCGGTAGCGGAAATTCTGAGTAGTTTGGAGAACCGGTAAATACCACCTCTGACTGGCCACGCCCCCATCTATTCTCTGCCTCCTCAGTCCCAGCTGATTGGGAGGAAATGGGGATTTTGCAGTAACCTTCCCCTGGATTGGGGCAGGAATGGAGATTTTACAGTATCCTTCCCCTGCCATTTCCACCAAGCCATGCCATGCCACGCCCACCAAGCCACACTCACAGAACCGGTAGTTAAAATTTTTGAAACCCACTATTGCAGTCATATCAACCATGAAGTCTAAACTTCTTTTTTGTTACTTCATGAAAATATTTGAACGGTATTCCCTTGGGGGAGGGCAAGCTTTCTGTCTCCTAGATGCCAAATTGAAAAACTTGCACTACATAACAGCTTCTAAACAACTTTCTACTGACCAGTTAAGCTAACCATTAATGCATATTTTGTTATTCTTATGCTAATGCTTCCTCACATGCTAATATGTGTTTTCTCCTACTGGCTGCTTCTTTCCAGTTCAGCTCTTAAATAGAGTTAAAGTACCTTTTAAAGAAAATCCACTTCATCTTCTTTTCTAAGAAGTAAAAAATAGTAATAGCACTTAAGACTTATATACCACTTCGCAGTGCTTTTACAGCCCTCTCTACGCAGTTTACACAGTCAGGCTATTGCCCCCAACACTATGGGTCCTCATTTTACCCACCTCGGAAGGATGGAAGGCTGAGTCAACCTTGAGCCTGGTGAGATTTGATATGCCAAATGGTAGGCAGCTGGCAGTCAGCAGAAATAGCCTGCAGTACTGCATTTTAATCACGGCTCAAAATAGTTGTTGCAGTTCTTTTACCAAGGGAATCTGATCCTTTCTTCATTTAAAGAGAGAAGTGTGGAATTCTGTTATATGCATCCTCTTTAAAGGAACTGTCCAAAATTCACAGAGACCAAATAATACAGTCTGTGGCTTTAAATTCACTATGGTTTAGTCTAATAGAATACTGTCTTAAGTACAAACAAACATTGTAAGAGCCCTGGTAGAATACAGTACATAGCCAAATTTGGCTTCTTATCTCAGAAAAAGATAAGCAGGATTGAACCTGCCTATTACCCTGTTTCCCCCAAAATAAGACATTCAATGATAATAAGCCCAATCAGGCTTTTGAGTGCATGGCAATAAGGCTAAGCACTTATTTCAGGTTCAAAAAAATATAAGACAGGGTCTTATTTTCGGGGAAACACGATATTTTGAAGAGAGTCAAAAAGTATTAGGATGGCAAGTTTTACTGATACAAAGTAAAAATTTTAAAGGGTAATAGCAATAGCACTTAGATTTATATACCGCTTCATAGTGCTTTACAGATTTCTCTAAGCAGTTCACAGAATTACAGTATAGCAAATATTTTCACACAGTTGCCAAGAAAACTTCAAGGGAGTACATCAGACTTCTCACAAGACACTGCAATAAATCTCAGCACTCTAGAAATGTAAGCTATTTAGCAGAATCTTTGCTGGCTCAATGGTGCACAGTAATGTTGCTTTATTGCAGACAAGAAAAGAAATTAAAACACATGCACAGAAATCAAGTTGTGTGTGAATATATGTGTCAATCCCATTGTTTAAAGTATAAGGCCTTTTCCTCCCACCCTTTCAAGTCAATGCATTTTGGCTATATCTTTCTCAGTCTTGAGGCTGATATCTGTCAGCCTCAAGACATGATCAGCTCAGACATGATCAGCTGATCATTGATTCCTATCTCATCAATCTCAGCTCTTATAACATGGTCACAAAGTCAACAACAATAAAGGTTGACTCAAAAGAAATGTTTCCATTAAGAAAGTTGTGTAGAGAACAGCAGGCAGAACTGGGGGCGGTGGGGCAGAGTTAAGTGTGTTATCAGTTCAGAGTCATTATGTTGCCACAAAGCCCTCTGGAATTCCTTGACCCTTATCTGGTGCCAATTTACTAATGAACTTTATTTAACTAGATTTTTGTGTATAGGCTTGGTCAATAAATCCTTTTTGAATTGCAACTTGATGTATGGTCTCGATCCTTTGTCCCTGACAGTTATTGTTACAGTCATGTGTAGCCAAGTCATTTGTTTTTACTCCATATAACTTCTTAGTAAATTGTTCCAGTAAGAGACGTGCTGTGTTAAGGGAAGAAATAAATTATGGTAAAATGGAGTATTTCGTATTGTTTCAGTATTCAAAACACTTCCTTCCAAACACCAAACATACAGGCCCATAATAGATAAATGTATGGAAAGTAAAAGAAATGTACACCCCACCACAATTTTGAAATGATAATAACTCTTATCTGCCCATAGATCAATTTTGCATGCCAAAACCCAGATAGCATTTTTTTTGTCATGCAATTTTTTTTTTTGTTAAACAAAAATGAATCTTATGAAAATATTGTGAAACTTTACAATGGGGGAAATGTGCACAAAACCACATACATTTGGTCATATACATAAGCATTAACATGAAGATTAATGTAAATTTTGTTCTGTTTTAATGTCAAATAGGCTGATCATCTTGGTGAGGCATTCACTAAATGAAATACCCCACCTGTACACTGAAAATTATAAATGCCCCATTTTAGTTCATGGTAACTGAAAATAAATAAAACTGACATTAAGTTGATGAACAATCAATTCTAGAGTTACTGTACTGATTATTTTTTATTATTATGGTCTTATTCCTTAGATCAATGTTTCCCAACCTCAGCAACTTTTAAAATCTGTAGACCTCAACTCCCCGTATACTGGCTTCCCAATTCCGAGAGTTGAAGTCTACATATCTTGAAGTAGCTGAGGTTGAAAAACACTAGATGAAATTCTACATGGAAAATTGTAATTTTAATATTTAATTTTTAAAAAGTTAAGATTTTATAGAAACCCTCTGAAAATAGTTCTCCTTTCAAATGTCCCAAAGGTATTTTTTCAAGGGGCAACTGGACTTCCTTTGTTTTTCCCTGAAGAAGTTTCACTTCTCATCCAAGTAGCTTCTTCAGTTCTGACTGAATGGTTGTGGGGGGAGGGAAACGGAAGAAATTATATTCCTTGCAGTCATCTGGTCATTAGCACTCTTTTTGAGAGTCGTTGAGGCCACTTGAAGGTATATCTGTGCCCTCAGGGTCATCTGAATAGTGCAAATGAGGGTGGAACCTTCTTGGAACTGCTGAAAGCACTGTGTTATTAAAAAAGGAGATCAGTGGTGCCATATCCTTTCCCCCCCCCCCCCCGGTTGAGAGAGACTGTTCAATTTTAAGGCAGATGCAGCGGTGGGTTTCACATTTTGTTACCACCGGTTTGCCTTGCGTGCATGCGCACTTTCCATCCATGCGCCTGGCCTCAAAAACATGCCTAAATAGGATGGCATAGCGCTGGGGCGGGTAGGCCGAACCGGTACGAACCGGCTGAATACCACCTCTGTGCAGATGGCCTCATTGACCCCTCTTTCAAATCTTTCCATTCTCTACCATGTAGTCAGAACTGAAGAAGCTTCTTGAATGAGGAGCGAAACCTCTTCAAGCAAAAACAAAGAAAATTCAGTTGCCTCTTGAAAAAGCTCTTTTGGACAACCCTGACCTGGATGACTGAGAATCTCCGTAGACACTCCTTTCTAATGATTGCCTTCTTTCTCCTTCCCATCCACCACAGTCAAAGGGGCTCCAAGAAAGCTGTGTGTGTTCCTATAGTAGTTCAGCCAGTATTTTGAAAGAAAAACCACAAATAGGGTTGCAAGGGACACTGCTCCCTTCTGCATAAGTAAAAGGCAGCCGGCTAGTGTGAGAAAAGAATACAAGTAGATTTCTAAAACTACAATCCGGGAGGTCTTAATTTCTAGAAATTTACTCCCTTATTAATGCTAACCTGTAATTCAATTTTCAAAGATTCCAGGGGAAAAATTAGGGGAGAAAAGATTTTCAGCGAATGTTTGAAAATTCTCTCTCTATAATGAAGCAGTTCTTAGCTATTCCAAGCACTTTCTGTTTCCCTACTGTGCTGTTACATTTCTGCAAAATGATTTCTGGCCTAAATTCATGGGTGTCTAACAAATTGGAAGCTAACTCTGTTGGAAACAGAAAACAGAATAGATCTTCTCTTGTATTTCCAAATTCCATTCATCCAGAGTGAAAGCTACCAGACCTATGCTGCAAGATATTCCAGTTTACAAACTGATGGAAGTCAAGAATTCAAATTCAAAATCTGTATTTTGGCCAAATACAGATTAACAGAGTTGGAAGGGACCTTATAGGTCATCTAGTCCAACCTTCTGCTCAAGCAGGAGACCCTACACAATTTCTGACAAATGGCAGTCCAATCTTTTCTTGAAAGGCTCAAGTGATGAAGCTCCCACAAATTCCTAAAGCAAGCTGTTCCATTGGTTGATTGTTCTCACTGTCAGAAAGTTCCTCCTCATTTCTAGGTTGAATCTCTCCTTGGTCAGTTTCCATCCATTATTCCTTGTCTGGCCTTCAGGTGCCTTGGAAAATAGCTTGTCCCCCTCCTCTCTGTGGCAGCCCCTCAACTATTGGAAGATGGCTATCATGTCTCCCCTGGTCCTTCTCTTCACTAGACTAGCCATGCCCAGTTCCTGTAACCGTTCTTCATATGTTTTAGTCTCCAGTCCCCTAATCATCCTGGTTGCTCTCCACTGCACTTTTTCTAGAGTCTCAATGACTTTTTTTATAGTGTGATGACCAAAACTGGATGCAGTACTCTAGGTGTCGTCTTACTAAGGCTTTATAGAGTGGTATTAGTACCTCACTTGATCTTGATTGTATCCCTCTGTTAATGCAATTTAAGATTCTGTTGGCTTTATTGGCTGCACACTGCTGGGTCATATTTAGCTGGTTGTCCACTAAGACTCCAAGATCCCTCTCTCAGTCACTGCTATTAAAATAAAGAAAGAAAGGGTTGCAGCCCTTTCTGGACCGGGACGCCTTGCGCACGGTCACTCACGCCCTTGTCACCTCCCGGCTGGACTACTGTAATGCTCTCTACATGGGGCTCCACTTGAAGAGCACTCGGAGGCTCCAGCTGGTCCAGAATGGGGCCGCGCGGATGGTTATGGGCGCAACCCATTGTGCCCACGTGACACCCCTCCTGCGCGAGCTGCACTGGCTCCCAGTGGTCTTCCGGGTGCAATTCAAGGTGTTGGTTACCACCTTTAAAGTGCTCCATGGCATAGGACCCGGGTACCTTCGAGACCGACTTCTGCCACCAATAGCCTCCCACCAGCCAGTTTTCTCCCACAGAGAGAGGTGCCATAAGCCAAGTTATGTCGGCTGGCGACACCCAGGGGGAAGGCCTTCTCTGTGGGAGCCCCTGCCCTGTGGAATGAACTGCCCCCGGAAATAAGTAAGATCTCCGACCTCCGTGTCTTTCGCTGTGCCCTCAGGAGTCAAGACCCTGTTGTTCCGCCAGGCCGGGCTATCAATGTAAATGATTTTTAAATTGGGTGTTTTAAATTTTTGGGGTTTTAAATTTGAGCCGAAATTATTTAATAATTTTAATTATTTTTAACTGATGTCTGTCTTTGTGCTTTTAATAGGCTGTACACCGCCCTGAGTCCTTCGGGAGAAGGGCGGTATAGAAATAAAATTATTATTTATTTATTTATTTATTTATTTATTTATTTATTTATTTATTTATTTATTTATCCTGGTTTCAACCAGTTTATATGTGGTTTTTGGTTTTTCTTATCTAAGTGTAGGACTTTACTTTTCTCTACATTGAATTTCATTAGAATATAACAAGTCTAGAAATATGGCAGGTCTGCTTAGTCAATTCGCCTAAGCACGATGATCAGTGAACTTCAAAGTTGTTTCCCAATGCTGTACCTAACAGGAGCCTTCTGTTGCTCGAGCTGCGGCTTCTGCCAATCATCTGGGACAGGCATCTTTAAATAAAGACATTTTCGTGGGAGAGTGTCTCCACAAAACCAGGACATCTGGTTATCTTAGCAGACAATGAAGAAGAGAAGAAGAAAAAAAAATCAATAGCTGATTCAGTACCATCCCTGGGAATATATGATCTGTCAGAAATCACGTCCAACCTGGCTGCTTTAACTCAGAAGCCATCAGGGGCTGTAAGAAGCTTCTCTATGGCCCTTTTGCTTTTTGTCAATCTCCAGCAGAGATTCATCCTGGATTTAAGGCAGCAAACAACTTCCTTCATTAGACAATCTCCCAAAATTGGTTGTCTTGGCTGTGATGAGATTGATCAGAAGGAACGACAATCGTTCACTAAAGAAATGACAGTGGGAGAAGGAAAAGGACAATACAGATAGTCCTTGATTGACAACTGCAATTGAGATCTGAATTTCCATTGTTAAGTGATTTGGTGGGATTCAAACATTTTTACTACCAGTTCTGTGGGCGTGGCGTGGTGGACGTGGCATGGCATGGCTTGGTGGGCATGGCTTGGTGGGCGTGGCAGGGGAAGGATACTGTAAAATCCCCATTCCCTCCCCAATCCAGGGGAAGGTTACTGCAAAATCCCCATTTCCTCCCAATCAGCTGGGACTCGGGAGGCAGAGAATAGATGGGGGCGGGGCCAGTCAGAATTTTTACTACCGGTTCTCTGAAATACTCAAAAATTCCACTACCGGTTCTCCAGAACTGGTCAGAACCTGCTGAAATCCACCTCTGATTCATGCAGTCATTAACTTTACTTGTCAGAAAGTGGCTGGGAAGGTTGCAAATGGTGATCACATGACCCTGGGATGTTGCAACTTTCCTAAATCTATGCCAGATGCCAAGCATCTAAATTTTGATCACATAACCGCAAGGATGCTGCAATGGTCAGAAGTTCAAGGATTGGTCATAAATCCCTTTTTTAAGAGCTGTTATAAGTTTGAATAGTCATTAAAAGATTGGTTGCAAGTCAAGGACCACCTGTATTGAGGAAACATTGATGACAAAGGTATGAGTTGGGGAAAACTGGTACAATAATGGATATAATGAAGAAAATGTTTATGTGAAAGCATAGAATACAGGTAGTCCTCAACTTACAACCACAATTGAGCCCAAGATTTATGTTGCTAAGTGAGTCTTGCCCCATTTTATGACTTTTCTTGACACATTTGTTAAGTGAATTACTGCAGTTCTTACATTAGTAACCCGGTTGTTAAGCGAATCTGGATTTCCTATTGACTTTGCTTGTCAGAAGGTCGCAAAAGGAGATGACATGACCCCAGGACACTGCAACCATCATAAATATGAGTCAGTTGCCAAACATCCATCACGTGACCATGGGGATGCTGCAACAACCATAAGTGTTAAAAATGGTCATAAGTGGTTTTTTTCTTGCCGTTGTAACTTCGGACAGTCACTTAAGTGAAGTGTTGTAAGTCGAGGACTACCTGCATTGACAAAATCAGATTGATGTCAAAATAGGACAAGATTTGTCCATATTAGATAACTGAAGATAGGATCAAGAAGTGGCACAGACAAGCAAAACTGGAAAAAACACAAAGGACAGAAGTGATGTCATCCATCTCGCTTGGCAGTTGCACTGATTCCTGCAAATTTATTTTCCCTTTTTCTCTATCTATAATTCCAGTTCCCTGAAGTCCTTTTCATCTACACTTCTGGAAAAAAAAAACCCACCGTTCAATTCTGCTACTGGCTAAAATATCAGCCTTATGCAGACAAGTTGTTTCAAAGATGCACTGCAGGAAACGTACTGCGCAAACTGATTAGGTCCATCCCAATGTATTCTCTTTTATCAATCAGGTTTAATAACAACCTACTGTTCCCTCTACATTTCAATTATCTTGAGGTTCTGTGGTTTCCAGTCAAAATCATTGTCCAATTCCAGTTATTTCTTATCCAAAACGTTTCTGTGTGCTGCAGAGAACAGTAACTCAAACTCTCTTACTAAAAGAAAATAATTCACAGTGTGTTAATGAAGAGCAATGCATGGAATGATGATAAATCATGGTTACAGTATGTTTCCAAAAAACCTGAGCAGGATTATCTTTTTTAGGTTTCATATATGAAACACAGTGGGGGAATCCAGTCTTTGAAGAGATAAGACACTAAATGGATACGAGGAAAGAGCAGAAATTGAAAGAAGCCACATAGTCATATTTAAATTATTTACTAAGTCAGCACTACTATTATCTTCTCATCGTTCCCACCACCCATCTCCTTCCACTTATGACTGTAACTTTGTTGCTTGTATCCTTACGATTTATATTGATATTTTTTCCTGATTGCTTAGTTGTACCGTATGACTATCATTAAGTGTTGTACCTTATGATTCTTGATGAACATATCTTTTCTTTTATGTACACTGAGAGCATAGGCACCAAGACAAATTCCTTGTGTATCCAATCACTCTTGGCCAATAAAAATTCTATTCTATTCTATTCTATTCTATTCTATTCTATTCTATTCTATTCTATTCTATTCTATTCTATTCTATTTTCTAGTCTAGTCTAGTCTAGTCCAGTCCAGTCCAGTCCAGTCCAGTCCAGTCCAGTCCAGTCCAGTTCAGTCCATTCTATATATTGATATTTTCAAGTTTAAAAAGAGATTCAAAACTCAAAGAATAAGCCTATTAATTTCAGACTTTGCTTATGTTTTCAAAGACATTTGCTTGACAATAAGAAAAATAGAAGCTGACCTCCACAACTCTCAATTTGATATAGCAAGGGCATTCTTAGTTCTTAAGACTGATAGCTCCGTGTACAACGTCTACTCTTTTCGCATTCAATACCGTATCATTCAAACATGGTAAGGCTACATGAATAAACATGTGAAATAGAGCAAATGTGCAACTAGTTCATGCCCTTCTGTCAGGTACGAAGTATCAGGATCCTTTCCAAGGTTGCAGCATAGAAGATTTATTCAAGCTTATAAACAAGAATCTGATCGACTAAAGTTCAACATTAAATTGGTGCCAGATAAGGGTTAATGGAATTTGGGAGGGGTTGGATATGGAGCGCTTGTGGGAAGGCAAGGATTCCAAACTGATGACATGTTTAACTCCACTCCCCCAGTTCTTACTGCTCTTTCCTTATTTCTCTCCAACAACTTGGCACAACTTATTATACTAAAGCTATCCAATGTTAGTATCATTACCACTTCTGGATCTGAGTAGAGTAGAGTAGAGTAGAGTAGAATAGAATAGAATAGAATAGAATAGAATAGAATAGAATAGAATAGAATAGAATAGAATAGAATAGAATAGAATAGAATAACAGAGTTGGAAGGGACCTTGGAGGTCTTCTAGTCCAACCCCCTGCTTAGGCAGGAAAACCTACACCACTTCAGACAAATGGTTATACAACATCTTCTTAAAAACCTCCAGTGTTGGAGCATTCACAACTTCTGGAGGCAAGTTGTTCCACTGATTAATTGTTCTAACTGTCAGGAAATTTCTCCTTAGTTCTAAATTGCTTCTCTCCTTTTAATTAGTTTCCATCCACCGTCCTGCCCTCAGGTGCTTTGAAGAATATCTTGACTCCCACTTCTTTGTGGCAGCCTCTGAGATATTGGAACACTGCTATCATGTCACCCCTAGTCCTTCTTTTCATAAGACTAGACATAAGACTAGTCTAATAAGGAGTAATATAAATGATTATGGCCAAAATTAAATAATCTATAATTTCTGAAATGAACTACTATTTTGACCTGAACAAAATAACCCATCAACATCTGATCAAAGCTTATTTAATTCATTGTTCAGTTCCAACAGAGTAGTGTTGAGAACTAAAAAAAAATAGCTGTATTGCCTAGAAATTAGGTCCCAAAATACTGATTATTAAACTATAACTGAGAGCTATATTAATTTCCAATACTGAATATAATATATGGACACCATTATAAACCTGATGTCTAGGAAAGTTCTCTTCTTCAAACCATCTAACTTAATGAGCACACCTATATCCTATGGAAGCAAATTCTATAATTCAGTTATACACTCTGCAAACAAACATCTCCTTATGCCACCATTTTGCTATTTGATATATCTAGGAAAATAATATAGAGAAGGTTTACATGATGTAATCTCTACCTTAGTACAAATTTTGTGGTTTCATTCGTTGGTATGTAGAGTAAATTTCCAGGATTCTGAGAAGCTCTTTAAAAAAAAATGACAATAACTGTAAATGGACAAATGAGTAAGATGAGATAAGGCTATCAAAAAGTATGCTTTAAAAAAAATTTTTTTTAAAGAATCACTGAAGACATTAAGAAATACATTTGAACATCTGGCTTGCCTAAGGAAGAACTCACCATCTTTTTAAAAAAATGTGCTTCAGTTTAAAATAAATAGAATAGCATTCGTCATTGTTTTCCGATGTGCAATTACACATGTTTCAGTGAATTAAGCATAAAATTAGCAGGTAGAAAAGACAAGTTAACCTTCAATCTCCTTCAAAACTGCCACTCTTCTGCCTTCAAAGCCTGCTTATTGACCCTTGATCAATTATAAATCTGTCATGCTAGCTCAGTTGATTAACATCATATAAATAGCTCCATTTGGGAAGCCCAGTATTAGGCAGAGGGGGGAAAAAAAGCAACTACTAGTAAACTTGTGCCAACATGCACATCTGCCAAGAAATTAACATTTTTACAGTTAACCATTATAGCGAACTGAATTATTTTTTTAAAAAACTATATAAGTCACATACGCTAGTTGAAAAACCGACTTGGTGTAATGATTAAGGCATCAGGCTAGGAACTGGGAAACTGTGAATTCTAGTTCCACCTTAGGCACAAAGCCAGGTAGGTGACTTTGGGCCAGTCAATTTATCTCATTCCTAAGAAGGAGGCAATGACAAACTTTGCCAAAAAAAACCCTAAAGAGATCTTTCCAGACAGTGGTGGGTTTCAAATTTTTTTTACTATCAGTTCTATGGGTGTGGCTTGGTGGGTGTGGCATGGCTTGGTGGGTGTGGCTTGGTGGACGTGGTAAGGGAAGGATACTGTAAAATCTCCATTTCCTCTCGATCAGTGGGACTTGGGAGGCAGAGAATAGATGGGGGCGGGACCAGTCAGAATAATTACTACCGGTTCTCCGAACTACTCAAAATTTCCGCTACCGGTTCTCTAGAACTGGTCAGAACCTGCTGAAATCCACCTCTGTTCCCAGGCAATTACCAGGAGTCAAGACTCACTCAAAGGCCCCAAAAATATGCTAGTTGTATTTTTAAAACATTGTCTTTCTTTCCCTCTCCCAGTCCAAAACTTCAATTTTTTTATTAGATATGTCTTATTGGCATACTTCCACTATACTCTCTGCCCTGGTGAGTCACAACAAACAAAGATATATCATGCTGTTCCTTTCCACAATTAGACAATGTGCAGAAGAAGAGCAACAAATAATAAGAAAAAAAATAGGGCAAGTAATATTTTTAAAAAATCGCTATAGCTAAATCTAGTTTACATTATACATTTCAATATTTTTCCATCCTTGAAAACCATCCTTGTCTCTACCACATCCATCCACCACTTCATATTTTGTCCTTGAAACTTTGCACATCTTTCCACACGCAGGAGTTGGCCAATTAAGAGTTTCTGATAATGCTTGTAATCAGCGGTGGGTTTCCAATATTCTTACCACCGGTTTGTGCTGCGTGCACGCACCTCCCGTGCATGCGCCCGGCCTCGAAAACATACCTAAACAGGATAACATAGAGCCAGGGGTGGGTGGGCAAGCCAACCCATGATCTCCGTTATTGGTTCCCCTGAACCGGTATGAACCGGCTGAATACCACCTCTGCTTGTAATGTACTGTATAAAAGCTTTTACAATGACTAGCCTTAGTCATAAGTAAACTACATGCAGTACAGAGGTGGGTTTCAGCAGGTTCTGACCAGTTCTGGAGAACTGGTAGCGGAAATTTTGAGTAGTTCGGAGAACTGGTAAATACTACCTTTGACTGGCCCCACCCCCATCTATTCTCTACCTCCCAATTCCCAGCTGATCGGGGGGAAATGGGGATTTTGCAATATCCTTCCCCTGGATTGGGGAGGTAATGTAGATTTTACAGTATCCTTCCCCTGGAGTGGGGAGGGAATGGAGATTTTACAGTATCCTCCTCTGCCGTGCCCATCAAGCCACTCCCACCAAGCCACACCATGCCCACCAAGCCACGCCCACAGAACCGGTAGTAAAAAAGTTTGAAACCCACCACTGATGCAGTACTTCCTGCTTATGACAAAGACAGTACCAGAAAATTTAGGCTCATTTTGGCCAACTTTGGTTTTACACCAAGCATACTCATGCTATTATACTAAATCTAAGATCTTTAATGAGAAACAAATTTGCAAGCCAACCTATTATGTCTCACTTCCTACCAGCCTGGAGATTACATGCATTGTATTGACATGCATGTTTTCATTGTATTGAATAGCATTTGTTTTTTCTAATAGCAAAAACACAACCCAAACTGACCATTTGACAACTGTGAAAGCGAACAAGAGTATGTAACAGCAACATCGCCAATTAGAGTAGTCAACATTAATTCAGAGTGAAGTGATTCTCTTTCCGTGCTTTAGAGTTTCATCACTTTAATGTCAAGTCTTCATGGGAAAGGGCATCTTTCCACTGTAGCCTGACGATGAATCACATCAATGGATGTGCACATTTCACAGGGAAAAAAAGTATTCACTTTGATTCAGTCATAAGGTAGGCACACGGCTCTGTTGTTCAGGGAGTTCAAAGAGACCATACTTGTCAATGCTTGTGTTAATCATGTGCAGCAGAAATGGCGGAAAACAGAAGGCCAAAAGAGATGACAGTTGTGGAAAGCAACCACAATCAGGGAAATAGTAAGACAGCTGCTCCGCCAAGAATGAGAGCGACACCTTTTTATGAAAAGAGGAAAGACAAGAGAGACTGAAAGTGTGTTGTTCTGCCCCAGCTCCGGATTCCCGAGGATATTGACACACACCAACGGTCCTTATCAAATTTATTAAGTAGCAAGAATAAACCAAAGTCCGGCAAAGGTTGGCAACCAGCCCAGAAAACAAGATATGATAAGACTTTTCCAAAAATGCTCTGATGATAATTACAAGTTGTTTCCAGCAAGAAACAATTATCCTCAAGCTTTACTCTCGAGGAGACCTCCTCCTCCTGAGTAGCCCTGCGTGCTCAAGCAT
Source organism: Pantherophis guttatus (assembly GCF_059756535.1). NCBI lineage: Eukaryota > Metazoa > Chordata > Lepidosauria > Squamata > Colubridae > Pantherophis > Pantherophis guttatus. The sequence goes on along the minus strand of NC_142070.1, from coordinate 16,642,998 downwards.
TGAGAAGAGGCTCCTCCACTTCGCTCTCTCCACTTGAAGGAGCCTCTGGAGGTTCTGAAGGCCCTGGCTGAGTCTCTGCCTCTGGCACCACATCCTCTTCAGCCTCCTTGCTATCCGATGCAAGCACGGCTGCGCAGGCTGCTGGCGCGACACCACACCAGCCTCCTCGTTGGGATCAGCCACGATCCGCGCAGGCCGCTGGCGGGCCACAACATGTGTGTAACTTAAAAGTGATAAAGAGAGGGAGCTTAAATTTGAACCAAACTATTCTCTTTCCTTGATTTAAAGCCAGAGGGCATTCAAAACTAAGAACAGCCTTTTTCTCATTAAAGAGTTCAAACATAATATATTTCTTTTTTAGACATATTTATCTGCTGCATTTCTCCTTCCTCAAGTGCCCAAGCTAACATATATAATGCTCCCATCTTATAGACACCTAATGACTCTACTAGTAGATTACTCAGAGAAGAAGTGCTTGTATTCACACCACCTTATGAACCTATGTCATGCTCAACTATGTTGGCTTTGCTCGCTTTGTTGTTAAACGTTAAGTTGAACTGCTGACTGTGGAACACAACCAGTGAATGACTAATCCAAAGTCACCCTGTGAACTTCACAGTTGAGTGGAGATATGAAACTGATCTCCTTGGTCCTAGTCCATCAGTCTATCCCACTACATCACATTTGGCTCATTCCCTTTTACTAAATGCATTGCAATCGGTATTAATTTGGCCAACAGCCTTACTACCTAAACATTAGCAGTTTCTTAAGCCAAAATGCTCTCTGACTTCCCATCACTTTATTCTTAGAATTATTAATCCATCCAGAAGACTGGCGAGCCAGCACCTGTTGCTTAGCAGAGTGGGGGAGAGAGGGAGAGAGAGACAGACAGACAGACAGAGAGAGAAAGAGACAGAGAGAGAGAGAGAGACAGACAGACAGACAGACAGAGAGAGACAGAGACAGAGAGAGAGAGAGAGAGAGAGACAGAGACAGAGACAGAGACAGAGACAGAGAAATAGACAAGAGAGAGAGAGAAGGAGACAGAGAGAGAGAGACAGAGAGAGAGAGAAATAGACAAGAGAGAGAGAGAGAGAGAGAAAGAGACAGAGACAGACAGAGACAGACAGACAGAGAAAGAGAGAGAGAGAGAGAGAGAGAGAGACAGGCAGAGAGAAATAGACAGAGAGACAGACAGACAGACAGACAGAGACAGAGAGAGAAACAGAAAGAGACAGAGACAGAGAGACAGAGACAGAGAGACAGAGAGAAAAGCCTTGTGATCTACAGGCAAATAATATCCATAGACGGCAATATTGTCTATGTTCCTGAATAGCTGAATCAAGGTCTCATGAAGTACAAACAGCAATCTCCCTCCAAGGGTGCTTTTTTTAGCAGACGTTTTGAGCAGCACATACTATCAAACACCAGGAATAAAGAATCACAGTGGACTTGCTGGTCTTTAGCTCCTTCCATGTTTACAACCACAATACGTAGATCTATCTTAAAAACCACGAGGAGAGTCACTCCGAACAGCATATATTTTCACTTCATTCAAGACGCCTGAGGTGGTAAGAACAAGAGAAAGAAAATACTTTCTGAAAACCAAATTAGGAAAAGTGGAGAGAGGTCGCAAGAACCATTTGAACAGCTCGCACAGGTTTTACACACTGACGATGCCGATAACACATTTGGAATACCAAATTGCCAAGTGAACAATCCCAGTGTTTTCCAGTGCTGTTTACAAAGCAAGAGGGCAGCTTCCCTCTTTTGTGGCATTGACAGGATCCTGTGAGCCGACTATTTTCTAAACCAGTGGCACCTGCTCAACACAAAGAGCCAATTAATTTCAGTCTTAAGAACAGTTGTCAGGCTTCTGCCCCGCCCCTCCCAGGAGTCCCCATGCGGCCCGTTTTGGATGCAGGTAAGTGCAGGGCACACACGGAGGCTCAGGAAGGGTGAAAAATAGGCTTACCGGAAGTTCGGGAAGGACTCCAGGGGACCTCCGGAGCCTGGGGAGGCAGTTTTTGCCCTCTCGGAGGCTTGAGGAAAGCCTCTGGAGCCCGGGGAGGGCAAAAACGCCCCCTCGCCATGGTGCAGGAGGCCGACTAGGCCACGCCCACCATGGCCATGCCCACCAAGCAACTGGGCAGAGAACCCCTTGCTAAAATTTTTGAAGCCCACCCTTGTATATGTTTGTGTGTGTATAGATAGATAGATAGATAGATAGATAGATAGACAGAGAGAGAGAGAGAGAGAGAGAGAGAGAGAGAGAGAGAGAGAGAGAGAGAGATAGAACCTTCTCTTTTTAATAACTTTCTATAATGGTGCTAAAATGATGACATTTCATCTCTCAACCTTCTGCCATGACAGCCATTCGCATCTCTTCCTAGCAACTTTGATACAGGCATGTTGCTCAAGGTAACAATAAATGAGCAGGTGCAAAGTGCTTCAAAAGGTCTGTTCTCTATATTTTCTGAAATACAGGTCTGACCAAATGCTCCTGGGGAAGTTTTAGACACTATCCTCTTTGTCTTTCTTTCTTTTTCTTTTTTTGGTAATTAATGTGGAATATAAAGCAGTCTAAAGTTAAGGCACATTTTAATTCCACGATGTCTGTGTAAAAGATTAGTTCAGATCTCTGCTACAAACCCCTTATATCCTGCAGCCTGTCATTTGAGAGACAAGGAAAACAGAAACATTTTAAAAAGGAAACGCCAGAAAGGAAATGTGCATTTTTAATCTGGTTTTGACTAAGCTTCGTGCATTATTTGCTGCAGCCCCATCCACCCTATAGCCCCCAATGCAGGAATATAACCTTTGACAGAAAAAGAAAAAGCTTTAATCATGCCTAGTCAAATTTACATTTTGATATGTGTATACACACAGAGAGAAAGGACATTATTACATAATGATATATGGTGATGCTTGCTGTACATGGAAAGTACTGTGTGACTTGAGGATAGATGGTACATGGGGATAATTTTACTTCTATAAATGGACACATACAGAGAGTTTAGTGTAAGTGTTAAAGTTACCAAGCCAAAAACTGAGAGACCACAAATTCTACTCTTTTTTTAGGTGTGAAGCCATCTGGGAGATTTTTTTTTAGGACTCAACCCTATGAAAAAGGCAATCTAAAAATGATGCAAGGAAAACTGTAAAGACCTGTCCATTTAGTCAGCAGGAAAAAGACTCATTCAAAATTGCATACACACACACACACACACACACACACACACACACACACACACACACATAAATGTAAAAGGACAGAGGCAAAAGGAGTGGTCTTTGGGGCACGTAGAATGGCCCACATGACATCTGTGCTCTGTGAACTTCAATGGCTACCAGCAAAGTGGAGTTGGATATGACCTTTAAAACCCTTAATTGCATAGATCCAGGCTTAATGAACCATCCCATCTCACGAGGACAAGCCCATCCTATTCATTCCAGCACAGAAGACCTACTACAGATCTTGATGGTCAAAGAATTCCGACTATCGGGATCCAGAAGAACAGCCTTCTCTGCTGAAGTGTCCACTCTTTAGAATATGCTATCCTCTAGGGCAGTGATATCAAACTCGATTTCATTAAGGGCCGCATCAGGGTTGTGTTTGACCTCAGGGGCTGGGTGGGTGTGGCCAGCTTAATGTCACTCATATTGGGGGCACCTGTGGTGGCCCAAGCACCTGGCCAGCAAAAATGGACTCCTATTTTAGGCCGTGATGGCCTCCCGGGCTCCGTTTTCACTGGCAGAAGCACCGCGGGCTGGTCCTTCACTGTTTACAGAGTGGACCCATGGACCAGATCTAAGCAACCTGCAGGTTGAATCTGCCCCCCAGGCCTTGAGTTTGATACCCATGCTCTAGGGTAAGATCGGTCCTCACTCTGCTGTCCTTCCATAGAAGTCTGAAGACCTGGCTCTGCCAGTTGGGCTAGGGATCAAATTCCATGCAGGAAATGGCTGCTGGATTGGTGGCCAATCCTACCTCCCCCCTTTATTCTCTGCTCTCCACCCTCCATCTTATCATATTGATGTGTTCTTGTTTGTTTCCTTTTTCATTATTTCATTATTCTATTATTTTACTTCTGTTTTATTTATATTCTTGTCACTTCTTCCTTTTTATTGTTGTGAGCCACCTAGAGTAGCCCCGTGGTGAGATAGGCAACAAATAAATTAAATGAGCAAACGATTAGTTCAATTCAGCATCGGTTGCTTCTTGCTGCTTGACAACATAATATGTGATTATAGTTTTGAAAACCATTTCACATCAGCGGTGGATTGCTCCGGGTTCGGTCCGGTTCTTGCGAACCGGTAGTAATGGCGGTGGGAGGCTCCGCCCACCCACCCCGACATCATCACTGACGATCTGAGCATGCGCAGAAGCGCACGCGCTCCCATTGCGAACCAGTAGTAAAGATAAGTGGAACCCACCCCTGTTTCACATGTTATTTAAGCTGAGTCCATACTGATCATGGTGAATATAAATATAATGAATGAATACATGAAAGGAATAATCCACCATAACAGGGCATCAAGATAACATTTCTGTGTTTGAGGGGTCCTTGGTGCTCTCTGAGCTTGCTTGTTTTTTTGCAGATATTTCATTACCCAAATTGGTTACCTAGTTTAGGCAAGGAAACACCTGCAAGAAAGCAAGAAAGCGCAGAGAGTACCAAGGACCCCTCATGTCAACCCTGAGCTACAAATATTCTCCTTTATTAGTTCCTGTCTCTATCTGAAATCTTGAGCTCACAGCTGGCTCTGCTTCTTTTATACACATGCTTTTGTATGCTCATCACCAATAATCTAATTTTCATGCATTGCCACTGCTAAGGTGAAGCAATCATCAGTGTCTGAGTCCAACCCCTCATTCTGTGCAATCTTGGAACATACTCAGTAAGCTCACATAATTAAATAAAAGGATGATCAAAACTGGTTATGAGTCATTTAAATGTGACCTAACTACACATCTCTTCCCGTTTCAAAATCGCAAGAGTTATTTAATGAAGAAAGCAAAATGAACTCTTCCATATCGTAAGCCCAATTGCTTTATATTACAATGGATTAGGGAGTTCTACCCCGGATTTTTTTTTAATTTATTTTTTTGGCCATGAATATTAGGTAAATGTACCAGCACTGAGGAATTCATACTACTGCAAATGCAGTTTTCACATTAAAATGGAAAATAAGAGCTCACCAAATGCCTGTTAAGTGGACAATATAGTAACTGCAATTTTGATGGTCTAGGGGGAGGATGGGATAACTCGTCGTGGCCAACTCATCACAGCCAATTCACCATGGGACAAATTGCTCACGGCCAACTTGCCACGGGGCAACTCACGGTGGGACAATTAAATTATTCAATTAAATTATTTTTTAAAATTAAATATTTTTTTACTTTTTGTTATTCACATTTTGTTTTGTCCCTCCTTTTGGCATCCTTTCTTTAATAATTGTATTCCACCATTTCTTTGATATTAGTGTAACTCTTGTTCTGGAGAGAAGTGTCCCGTGGCAATTTGGCCATTGCAAGTTGGCTGCAGTGAGTTGGGCATGGCAAGTTGACCATGGCAAGTTGTCCCATGGTGAGTTGGCTGCAGTGAGTTGGGCATGGCAAATTGGCCATGGCAAGTTGTCCCATGGTGAGTTGGCTGCAGTGAGTTGGGCATGGCAAATTGGCCATGGCAAGTTGTCCCATGGTGAGTTGGCTGCAGTGAGTTGGGCATGGCAAGTTGGCCATGGCAAGTTGTCTCATGGTGAGCTGGCTGCAGTGAGTTGGCCATGGCAAATTGGCCATGGCAAGTTGTCCCATGGTGAGTTGGCTGCAGTGAGTTGGCCATGGCAAGTTGGCCATGGCAAATTGGCCATGGCAAGTTGTCTGCGGTGAGTTGGGCATGGCAAATTGGCCATGGCAAGTTGTCCCATGGTGAGTTGGCTGCAGTGAGTTGGTCATGGCAAGTTGTCTTAGATCCCTTTATGGGGCATTGTCAAGTTCCGGGGGTCACCAAGATGGCATTACTTATTTTGCGCACCAGTATTGGTTTATCCGTACTGCCGGGAACACTGAATTTAAGTTCAGCTTGACTTTAAAATAGAAAACAGCTCTTGCTTATTCCCTTCAATCAATAAAAATTATTTTCCACTTGCCCCGGTCCTCAAGGTTCTGAATCCAGATGTTCTGTGACGCCAACTGATTCAATGCCATGACTAGATAAACCATTTCATAGGGTGCTTTACAAAGGCCATCAGCATGAGCGAAGTATTCTCCCTGATGTGTTGATGCAGCTGTGTCCTCATGTAATACAAGCACATTAGGTGATCTGCATGGCTCTATGCGTTCACAGACTTTTCACAGCTGGAAGAGTGAAATGGCTGTTTACACAATGCAAAGATGATCTTGGAAACTCTTCAAAACAGTAAAATCAAGCCTTCCAGATCAGGCAATTGCTTCAGTCCCTCCAGAAAGGATGCTTGACATTCTAAACTGAACAACTCCATCCTATATTTTTGGAGGGCCACATCAGAAGGGATCATTATTACACACCGCATTGATCTTTCAAGAAAATGAAATTGTTTAAACAATCAGGCTAGTTGTGAAGGAATAGGAAATATTGTGTGGGGGTTTTCCTTCAAGATGATCTTTATATTTTATTCCATTCCAGGTCATGGAGAGAAATATGGCCTTGAGATTACAATAGTTCTCAAAAAAAGCAAAAAAAAAAAAAAGGATAAAAATGCACTGGTGGTTAGAAAGAATGTTAAGACAGCATATAGACCCATGATGGCAAACCTATGGCATGTGTGCCAGAGGTGGCATGCAGCGCCCTGTGGGCACATGAGCCATCGCCCCCGTTTAGCTCTGCCGCGCATGTGCGCACGCCTCCTGCCAGCCAGCTGGTCTTCGGGTCTCTGCCACGCATGTATGGGGGCGGGGCGTGTGTGGGTGGAACATGCATGCATGTGCTGGGGGGGCGCATGCAGGGGGCCGCATGTGCATATGTGGGGGTGAGGTGCATGCCCGGGGGCACATGCATTGCATTTTGGGGGTTCAGGCCCGTGTGAATGCGCACATACTTTGGGCACTCCGGAAAAGGTTAGCCATCACTGATATAGACTATAAGCCAGAACTATTTCTGTTAGGCATAATACCAGAAAAATATGATAAAGGGAATGTATATTTGATATTACATGTCTTGACAGCAGCAAGAACTGTATTTGCACAATACTGGAAGAACAAGGAAACACCAACAGAAGAAGATATAATTAAAAAAAATACTGGACTGTGCAGAAATGGACAGATTAACACTGAAGATAAAAGAAAAGGAAGACACAGAGCACTGTCAAACATGGGATTTGTTTTATCAATGGTTGGATAACAGAGGTAGAAATTAGGATTTTAAAGAATATTACTATGTAAGCAAGCGACTCAGACAGTATGCTGTTTATTAAGCACTTATTGTATGTAAATAAATGGGGTGGGGAGAAGATGGTCTTTATATTTTATCCCATTCCAGGTCATAGAGAGAAATATGGCCTTGAGAATACATTAGTTCTCTTCCTTGAATATGCCAAAAAGAATCCTTCTTATTAAATAACAAAGATAATTAAGCTCACTAACCACTCACATCCCAATATTCAACTGCAAACTACTTTGCATTACAACCTTAATACATTCAGAGATGTATGTATTTATACTAAATGGACAATAGATCATCCATGACAAAAACATTTAAATTTCCAGGTTAGGATATAAAGCATACATACTGTCCTAATGCAGTGATAATCCCTACTGCAGCAATCCCATGTCAGCTATAGCACATCTGTTAAGAGTTAATTTGCAATTAACAGTGTAGCAGTAAGACAACACTCAAGGACTGAAGGCCCTCTAGAGTTCTTCTATCTTTATTGCTTTCTAGAAGGCTGTCATAATCTTCCTTCATCCAAAGGAAGGCCATTTAGAATATTAGTGCTGGGACAGAAAAATCCCGTTGTGTGGCTGCAACCTTCCATATTTCACATATGGAAGTTACCAGAAGCTTCCAGAAGCTTCTCTCATGAGGAGTTACCAGAAGCTTCTCTCATGAGATGTGTTTTGGACAGATCTATGTTGACTGAAAGTAGACATAAAGTTAGAAATAAGCCCTATAACTTTAAATGATACGACCTTCCACTGCATAATATTGTCAAGATGACCAACTGTACTAAAACATTACACTATCACTGCACTCCTTCTTAGGAAAAGTTATCTTCTCTCACTGAATGAAGAGGAGTGTCACTGTTCATTACATTTGTCCAATCTTTGAAGGGACACTTCACTTTGATAGCTTTGATGAAACACCCCTAAAGAAGAACTGTCTGCTCTGGTTCATTTCAGGCCAATAAGAACAGTTTCTATTCTTATTCTCTTCTACAGTGGCACAAAAAGTCCTTATCCAAGTGAGATGGTCAAATGACAGTGACTTGGCCCTGCCTGAAGAGAAACATGTTGGGTTGCCTCTACAAGGTGAAACAGTCCATTTGAGTAAACCCAGAGGGATCCATACATATTTTGATTCACAGCTGCTAAAATGCTTCCCAGGTTAGCTAACTAAAGCAATTCCTGGAGGTAATGTCAGAGAATCCTCTGAGGATATTGAAGACAAAGGAGGGAGATATCAAATATGAACCTTTATCGTGTGTTTGTTACATAAAACTCATAATGCAACGACAGACGTACTTAATGTGCACAGATGTCTTGATATTAGCTAAGAATCTAACATAAGCTAATATGAATAGATCTGGGAAGGTCGTGAAATATATTCAAGACAAATAGTTTTATGTAAACTGGTATTAGGGGTTGTTTTTAAAGGTCATTTGCATCAGATATTATTGCTATATGATAATGTAATGTATATAATGTATATGTATGCATTTATTATTAGGCTAAAATAGCTAATCAATTGAATAATTTCACTGAGGTACTATGCTGGAACTAGGTTTCATTTATTCCCCTTACAGTTAATATCAGGTGTTTTGCAATTCCATTTTTCCTCAGAAATGATATTTAAACTGTTGAAATTATATTTTTTAGGATTATTCACTGCTTCCAATTCAACCATCCACCCCTCCCAAAAATAGATTTGTAGGGTGTAGTGAGACGAACATATAATCGTACTAAAATTCTTGATTGCACTTGCTCCCTTTCCCAAATAGCAATAGCACTTAGACTTATATACCGCTTCCCAGTGCTTTATAGCCCTTCCTAAGCGGTTTACAGAATCAGCCTATTGCCCCCAACAATCTGGGTCCTCATTTTATTGATCTCAGAAGGATGTAAGGCTGAGTCAACCTTGAGCCCCATCAGGATCGAACTCCTTGCAGTGGGCAGAGTTAGCTTGCAATACTGCCTGGGTTCGAGACCTGAGCTCCGTGCAACGGGTTAAGCTCCCATTCTTTGACCCAGCTCCTGCCCACCTAGCAGTTCGAAAGCATGCAAATGCAAGTAGGTAAACAGGTACAATTTCAGTGGGAAGGTAACAGTGTTCCGGGCGCCTTTGGCACATAGCTATATTGGCCACATGACTGTGGAAATTGTCTTTGGACAACACTAGCTCCATCGGTCAAGAAATAGAAATGAGCACTGTGCCCTAGAGTTGGACCTTACTGCATTCTAACCACTGCACTACCACAGCACCAGGGGTGGGTTCCACTTACCTTTACTACCAGTTCGCGGCAGGGCCGCACACGCTTGCTTGCTTTGCTCGCGTGCACACACACTGTTCTGCACAAGCGCAGAAGCGTTTTGATGACGTCGGGGTCGGTGGGCGGAGCCTCCCATCGGTTTTACTACCGGTTCTATGGAACCGGTGTGAACCGGGGGCAACCCACCACTGCACAGCATCTACCAAAATAGGTGCCACCAAAATCATGTGGTGACTTCTAGAAAAGACATGCTGTAGCTGTTTTATAGAGTTACAAACTGGTTCTGTTTCTGCCCTTCAACGTTTCAAAGAATCTTCTTCTAATAGAATCCAAGGCATTGCATGGATGCCTTTAAAAACTTTCATCTTTTGATAGGGGATAATTTGTCCTTTTGCACCCAAAACACACACATCATTAAGACAACTAACAAACTTTGTTCCTGAGTTTCAAAGAGCAATATCACAGAGAAACAAGTAACCTAAAACCACAAGAAGCTCTCAGGCAACGAGATCAGAATTAATCTCTGTCCATGTCTAATGATGAAAAAGGAGAACCAAGAGCTAATTCATACATATTTTTGTGTTTGATAACTGAAACCCACCCACCCCCAAGCTACCTATGAACATTCTACAAATGTAACATTTTCTATCTTCTGATATGCAATGGTTTTCATGAAGCAAGCTGGCAATTGAATCTGCCAGTCATCAAACTCAGATAAATGCAGTAGTCTCTATGCATGGTGAACAAAATCTGGAGAATACCATATCTGTATTTCCAGAGGCTGACACATTTATGCACTACTCTGTAAAAAAGTAACCGAAGGGAGAGAGAGGGAGAGAGAGAGAGGGAGAGGGAGAGAGAGAAAGAGAGAGAGAGAGAGAGACAATGAGATAGAGGCTTAGGAGCTAGTGAACCCAATCACGTGATTAACCATGATTGCATTTCTATTTAAATGTCACCGAAGGACAAAAATAGCAACTGAGGCTGGTAGACAAATTTAGCTACAGATGGTGTCTTTTAGATGATGGATTTGAGGAGATAAGCCTCATCACTGCAGCAATGTCCTATGGTTCTATCAAGAAGACAAGGGGAGAAGTTGAATGCATCTTAATTATTGCATTGTGGAGGAATAACTGATGGATGGCTTCACTGAAAATAAAACCTCAAAAACATGAAACTTGCTGGATCAGACTATGGGTCTCTCTCATAATAGTTGAATGTGCCAATAGCAAGACCATACTCAAGACAAGAGCACTCCTGTTGATATTCCCCAGTAAATCAGTTACAGACATGTTCTTTCAGTGCTATAGGTTAACAGGTAGGCATCATGTCCTCACTGGTCATCACTATGTCCCATGATATTAGTTCTCTAGTCTTCTTAGAATGTTGTCCAAGTTGATAGTGTTCATTCACTTTTGCAGGAAAAAAAAATCCCTTAGTTTGATTACCTTCTATATATAGATGTCTATATAAAGATGTATTCCACCATTCAGTCCTAGCTTTCCTACCAGTTTATTTCACTGGATAGTCCCGATTCTAATATTATGAGAAGGTCAACTTCATCTAACCCACTATGTATGCATAATTCTGCACAAGGTTTAGATGAGCCCACCATCCTGGCTTTTCAGAGAGCCTTGAAGACCTGCTCTTCACTCAAGCCTTTTGGTAAGGGTGATTGAAGTCTATGGATAAAATGGATTTAAAATAGAATAACAGAGTTGGAAGGGACCTTGGAGGTCTTCTAGTCCAACTGCGTTTAGGCAGGAAACCCTACACCACTTCAGACAAATGGTTATCTAATCTCTTCTTAAAAGCTTCCAGTGTTGGAGCATTCACAACTTCTGGAGGCAAATTGTTCCACTGATTAATCATTCTAACCATCAGGAAATTTCTCCTTAGTTCTAAGTTGCTTCTTTCCTTGATTAGTTTCCACCCATTGCTTCTTGTCCTGCCCTCAGGTGCTTTGGAGAATAGCTTGACTCCCTCTTCTTTGTGGCAGCTCCTGAGATATTGGAACACTGCTAACATGTCCTTCTTTTCATTAAACTAGATATACCCAGTTCCTGCAACCGTTCTTCATATGTTTTAGCCCCCAGTCCCATAATCTCCTTTTTTGCTCTTCTCTGCACTTCTCTTCTCTTCTCTTCTTATTCTTTGATTTTTGATATCGTTTGCTCTTTGTTTTTAACTTTATATTAGTTTGTATCTGTCTTTTTATGAACCATGCAGAAGTGAACCACACAGAGGTTTAGGGAATTGGAAGTGTAAAAATGTAATAAAATAAATAATTTTACATGCCTCTTTTCATGTTTTCACATCTTTTCCATTTTTTAAAGCTAATTGAATGGGGCCAAAAATCTAAATTAAAACATTTCATATAGATGATTGTCCTTGACCACATCCCATCATATTATCAATGCACGAAAGTTTCTAAATTAATGTTACTCTTTTCCCTAGTTTCACAAAGATTGGACCAGGCAGCTAGGTGACCTCACTCACATACCTTTGAATTGGTGAAAACTGCCAACAGACTTAAATAAACCTCCTAATTCTGCTTTCACCAAACTGGTTCTCCAAATTATGCAATTTCAATTCCTAGCCAGTATGTTTAGTCTCTCTAAGTGCCATAGCATCTGTCTAAGAAATTTTGTCAATTGTCCTTTTCCCAAGAAACTGTGTTTGTTAGAGCTCGCAATCTTCCTTTCCTAATATTATCAAATATAGAGGCAACTATGGGATACCTTAAATTCATAATTAACTGTCCAGATGTTCCTAAAACCTGGAGTGGGGAAAACACTGATCAAAATTAGGATGAAAGAGGAAGTGAACAAGAATGAGGAAATATTTTTCAGAGTATAAGGCATACTTTTTCCCTCCTAAAAGAGGCTGAAAATTTGGGAGCGTCTTATATTCCAAATGTAGCTTTTTTGAAGCTTTTTTTCAGCCCTAACGAGGTGCTAGCTTTGCCTGCTCCCTCCGAATCTCAGCTGTGAAGTTTTTTTCAGCCGTAAGGAGGTGCTAGCGAGCGATCTCCGTGGTTTGCCTGCTTTTCTCATTGCTTCTCTCTCCAAAGATCAGTTGTGCTTTAGAAGCTGTTTTTTATCCCCAAGTCAGGGCTAAAAACCAGCAAACTAATGTGCTGAAGCTGACCAGACTAAGGCGCTAGCCAGATAAATACCTGGTAGGCAGATTTCCCCTCCCCCATTTTCCTTCCCAAAAACTAAGCTGCATCTTATACTCTGGTGCATCTTATACTCCGAAAAATACCGTATACTCCCATTTTAAAACTTCATTTCCAATTGGGATCAACACTCCCAACAACTTGTGCTGGAAAGAAAAGTCTTAATCCAGTGTTGTCTTAGAGGTAAGTAACAACTCTGGGAAGGCGAACTGATCGGTTACCAAGATTGATGTCATGGAAAAGGAGATAATGTCATAGTCCTGATCCATTTCTTTCCTTCCCATGTTACATGCTATTAAAAAAATGGGAAAAAAGAGTGCAAAATTATTAATTATGTGCTTATCAGAACACTGAGTTTAGCCCTCAAGTCTTATGTCCAGTTATTTGTGGTCTTACTAGAAGATATTTATTTGATAACACTTTTCCAAAAACGACATTTTCTCCAATTGGAATGCACAGATTTGAAGTTGTTTGTGTGTGTATGTGTAGGGATAGATAGATAGATAGATAGATAGATAGATAGATAGATAGATAGATAGATGGATGGATGGATGGATGGATGGATGGATGGATGGATGGATGGATGGATGGATGGATGGATGGATGGATGGATGGATAGATAGATAGATAGATAGATAGATAGATAGATAGATAGATAGATAGATAGATAGATAGATAGACAGACAGATGATAGATGGGTGGGTGGGTGGGTGGATGGATTCAGCTTAGTAACAAATACGTGTCACAATTACAGACCCTATTTTGCAAGGCTGTGAAGCATTGCAAGGTCACTCCAAAAAGCAAGTTATTCACTGTTGGTGGATATAAAGAAAAAGTTTGACTGGCTCCATCATTAAACTATAAAGTTTCCTGCTGTCTCTTCACATATTATTTTTTTCTTCTAAGGTAATCCTGGAAGGTCATCTAAGGAAGAAAAGATCACTTTAAATTGTGCATATACCTAAATCCCTCATTTCTAACACTTCCACAAAAGTAATTGCCTTTCAATTAAACGAGCAGATTATCTATCAAATCCTTTAGAACTAATACTGATTTGGTTTGCTACCCTTAACAGACGTTTCAGCAGCGTCACAAAATAGGGAGGTATGAAGAATTTGTAGATCAAGGGTCCTCAAACTTGGCAGCTTTAAGACTTGTGGACTTCAACTCCCAGAATTCTCCAGCTGGAGAATTCTGGGAGTTGAAGTCCACAAGTCTTAAAGCTGCCAAATTTGAAGACCTCTGTTGTAGATCATCGCATCAGCAAAGCACCGAACTGGGAAAGGCTGAATTCCACTGTTCATGATTTCATTTGCTAGCTTTCTCTCCTAACTTGCAGTCCTGGAGCCCCTTTCTTTTCTACGAAAAGTTAATTTCGACAACAAAGCTTTGAACTCCATTTTGGATATATTTGTCCCAATTCTATTTTTTGCTCCATATCTCTCTATATAATCTGATTGAGGGGGAGGGGGAAACTGCAAGTCCAATTGGACCCCAATGAAAATTCAGTGCTCTAGATGCAATATAGTGATAAAGGGAGAACAGCTTAAAATGACTATTAACATTAAGCACAACCGTTCAAATTACTATTAAGAGTAAAGTTACCATTAGCCGTAACAGTTATTGCTCAAATTATAATCACCACGGAAGAGGGGGGGGGGAAATACAGTTATTTTAACATGTTGCAATTACCAGCTTTGGCATATAAGAAAAATAAAGGGAAATGCATCAGTCCATTGCAGGTGCCAAATGAACATTGGATCATAAGTGGCTAGAGCTAAATATATGGCTCTCTGGGGAATGCAAAGACCTAAAAGTCATTTGTCTAACTCATCTACCCACAACACAACCATTTCTAGAATAATTGTAAACCTAGCCTAATTCTCCAGGTATTTATTTAATAATTTCAATTAAATGAGTTACGAGACCAGAACTGGAACAACGAACAGGTATATTGCCCTAAGCAGTGTTTAAAAAAAGGGGAGGAAAAGTAAATGATAAATATAAATGAAAACTGAAGGACTGCTAGAAGTTTGTAGAGATTCTCAGTCATCCAGGTCAGTGGTGAAATCCAAATTTTTTACTACTTCTGTAGGCGTGGCTTGGTGGGCATGGCTTGGTGGGCATGGCAGCGGAAGGATACTGCAAAATCTTCATTCCCACCCCACTCTGGGGCCAGCCAGAGGTGGTATTTGCCAGTTCTCCGAACTACTCAAAATTTCCGCTACCGGTTCTCCAGAATCTGTCAGAACCTGCTGGATTTCACCCCGATCCAGGTCATGGTTGTCCCAAAGGTGCTTTTTGTAGGAAGCCACTGGACTTTCTTGTTTTTTTTCTTTTGAAGACGTTTCGCTTCTCATCCAAGAGTGTGGGAGCAGGACTGGATTTCCAGAGGGAAAAAAATTGCAGACTACAGGAATCAGGAGCACTACTCAGGTGACCAGTGATGGGATGCTCTCAGTTTAACAACCAGTTCGGTGAGCGTGCACTTTGTGCATGCACGCGCCTAAGACGCTTGTGCGCAGGGCTGAAAATGGAGCATTTAGAAGCTCAGCTGCTTACCTTCCAAGTAGAACAGTGGGGGGGGGGGATAAGCTGTACCGTGTGTTTGAGATGAGCTACAAAGCAGAAATAAAGGACAGGATAGGGCGGGGGCGGGGTCAACTGATCGTCGGAATTACCGGTTCACCCAAACCGCTCCGAACCGGCTGAATACCACCTCTGCAGGACTGAGGACACAGATAAACCTCCAAGTGCTTCAACGACCTTCTAAAAGGATGCAAATGACCAGCTGTCTGCAAGGAATATAAATCCTTCCATTCCCCACTATCCTGTCAGAGCTGAAGAAGCTTCTTGGATGAGAAGCGAAACGTCTTCAAAAGAAAAAGCAAGAAAATCCAGTTGCATCCAGAAAAAGCACCTTTGGGACGAAAGAATGCTAGAATTCAGGGCATATTTTGTGCATCCGGAGGCTTCCATTTACAGAATTAATACTAATCACCATTCTTCCCTTCAGCATTGAAGCCTCAACTGCTCTTCCAGGATAACTCACAAAGAAGGACCTCAACTTTGTCATCTTAAGATGGGGCCCTTAAAGAAAAGATTACTACTGAAAGTCATTTTGTTTGCTTTTAAATCATAGTTCCCCCCAAGGTCCTTCATACAGGTCTTGGGGCAGATTATTACTTCTGTTCCAAGATACAGGTAGTCCTCAATTTACAACAGTCCATTTAGTGAAGTTACAATGGCACTGAAAAAAGTGACTTATGACCATTTTTCACACTTACAACCATTGCAGCATCTCCACAATTATGTGATTTCCATTTGGATGCTTGACAACTGATTCACATTTATGAATTGTCCCCAGGTCACTTAATCCCCTTCTGACAAGCAAAGTCAATGAGGCAGCCAGTTTCACTTAACAACCGTGTTACTAACTTTCCAACTGCAGTGATTCACTTAGCAACTGTGGCCAGAAAGGCCGTAAAATGGGGCCAAACTCACTTAACAAATGTCTCACTGAACAACAGAAATGTTGGGCTCAGTTGTGGTCGTTAGGTCGAGGACCACCTGTATTTTGTGCCTGGAAAAAGAATCCAAAGGTAACCCCCACATGCTAAGTCTTGCAGCTGTTCAACAAACATTGATTTATTCCTTCCCCTCAAAATGCAGCCTAAAAGCAATCCAATTCTGCCCTTACCATCACAGGTCTAACTGTGCAAATTCCTTGCCTCTGCAATACAGGTACTCCTCAATTTACGACCGCAACTGAGCCCAAAATTTCTGTTGCTCAGTGGGAAATCTCTTAAGTGAGTTTTGCCTCCTTTTACAACCTTTCTTGCCACGGTTGTTGAGTGAATCGCTGCAGTTGTTAAGTTAGTCGCATGATTGTTAAGTGAATCTGATTTCCCCATTGACTTTGCTTGTCAGAAGGTTGCAAAACGTGACCCTATAATTCCAGGACACTGGAACCGTCATAAATGTGAGTCAGTTGTCAAGCATCTGAATGTCAATCACGTGACCGTGGGAGATGCTGCAAAGGTCCTATGTTTGAAAAATGGTCATGGGTCATTTTTTTCAGAGCCATTGTAACTTCGAATGGCCACTAAGCGAACTGTGGTAAGTCGAGGACTACCTGAACCTCCACATCTCCTTAAGATACTCATGGAAATTCATAATTTCTCCCAAACCAGGTTAACCATTGTAGAAAGTTAGCACCCACCTCTCTCCTAGGACAATAAGATATTTTAGAAAATATTAAAAGGGCAGAATATTTTCCCTAAAAGGGAAGCAGGAACTCACACCCCCCCCATCTTTGTCAATGGGCCATTAAGGCCTGGGCCAGTCTATTCTACATAACAAAGAACTACCTCCTTCAGGCAGAGCCATAATAGGAATCCCAAAGCCTTTTCATTACATCATCACCCAGCAAGAGTCAACCAAGTTTGGGACTCAGGACAGCCTACAGAGTTGCCCCTGCATGGCCCTATGGGAGTCTGACAACCAATCAGAATACAAGCTCAAATTCAAAAGCCCAGAGAGGGCATAAAACCCAGGCACTCTCAGCATCTCTGCCCTTTTTTTCTCTTCACCCAAGATCTTCGAGGCATGTGATCCTGTCCACCATTAAAACCATCTTTCCGAACAGCCACCATGTTTCCAGTGTCTTTCTCCCCACTTGGAACTGAACCCAAATGGACATTTCTTCCAACACCATGTATATCTTAAGT
Source organism: Pantherophis guttatus (assembly GCF_059756535.1). Classification (NCBI taxonomy): domain Eukaryota; kingdom Metazoa; phylum Chordata; class Lepidosauria; order Squamata; family Colubridae; genus Pantherophis; species Pantherophis guttatus. The sequence continues at coordinate 16,625,400 of NC_142070.1, read as the reverse complement.
TGCATACACTGAACAAAGAAAACCCTGGAGAAGAGAAGGATTCTATATTACCTGGATGGCCTTAACATATAGAAAAATGTACACACATTTACCCTGCATGTTACAAACCACACAATTTTTCTAAGAGGGCAGGCAGAATGTGAGGGCAACATTGATAGCTGCTCACTGGCCCCCAAAATAGGTAAGCGGCCTTCATTTTCAACTGTCCCTTTACGCCTCAGGATCAATGTTTGTAACTTCCTGAAGCTTCAGTTCGCCTAAAAACAAACAAACAACCAAGGGCATTTTAAAGGAACGAAGAACAAAAGTGAGACAAGATAGGTTCAAACTAAGAACAAACTTAATGTCAACCCTGAAGCTGGCCTGGCCGAAGCCATCTTGGAGCTTCAGTGCTGCCACACTGGAGCTAAAGGATAGGGAGATGGGGGATTTGAGATAGCTGGAGTTGTGTAGTCAAAATAAAATACTTTCTCTTGGGAACCAAGGACGTTCTCACACCTGGTCGGAGGAAGGAGGAGAGATGTCACCAGACCACCAGATAGCGCCTTGATTGGACCATGGGACTGTGTCAGACCTGGAAGCCATCTTTTACACTTGGGCCTTCAGGCCTGCCACATTTTCTACTGTGGGAAATTGACAGACTGCTTGTTTGAGATTGAGGGGAAAACTTTCCCCTTTAATTAGGTGAAAACCGCGGGACCCTTCAGAATCGGTTTTCACCAGATATGTGCCAATCTGATATTTCCAATCAAGCTTATTCTTTGAGGAATCTACCTTGGAGTTTTGCTTGAGATGGATCGATTACTTGGAACCCTGACACTTAAAACTGTTGATTGATTCCAGGTGCCTGGAATCAATCAATTAATTAAAGTTATGCTAGCCAGAAAACAGAGGTTTTAAGAAAAAGAATTCAGGCAGTATCAGACCAGTTCCTATCAGGGAGATTTTGGGGAGGAGGAGAAGAGTACTTGAATGGCTGGTTAGAGTTCTTATGGATAAAAAAAGCATTTAGAAAGGTTTGAGAAAATATGGGGAAAGTGGATAAAATTCTTCAAACTCCCTTCCTATCTACTGGTTCCTGTACACAACCAGCTATTATCAAAATGGGTCCCAGTCTCCAGCTCCTTATCAGTTATGGCTACGATAGTGAGCTACTCAGCTGGAAGAATCTTTGAAGATTCACAGCCCATACAGATTGAAAGACCTAGGTTTCACTTTCAAGGAACTGAGCGTTTCACATCATTGCAACTGAACAGAAGAGGGCAAGCAGAATGGAAATAAAAGGGAAGCAAGCAGTACCGTCCTTTTTAGTTCCCCTCTTCATGTACAATTCATGTACAATCTGTGTAGCGCTGATGATTTCATATTTAGGGATATGCATTTGTCCATGGATTTATTTATTTTTTGACCTCTTAAGTACCATAATGAGAATTTCTAGGAGGTCTCAAAAAAGGCTTTGCTAAGGAGCATGGATCCATTGCAGGTCTTTAAATAAGCAGTTTCTGAATTGGCCACACAACTACCAAAACCCAAAGAGCCCAAGACAGGATTGAAACACTGGGCATTGGCATATATCACAACTTCTCTTAATATCAGGAAAATGCACAAGTAAGTACCATGGGGAAAGGCAAAGGAGCATGCTTGGTGCAAAATGCATTTAAGGTAAAGGTTCCCCTCGCACATACATGCTAGTTGTTCCCGACTCTAGGGGGTGGTGCTCATCTCCGTTCCAGCGCTGTCCGAAGACGTCTCCATGGTCATGTGGCCAGCATGACTAAATCCCAAAGGCACACGGAACGCTGTTACGTTCTCATCAAAGGTGGTCTCTATTTTTCTACTTGCATTTTTACGGGCTTTCGAACTGCTAGGTTGGCAGAAGCTGGGACAAGTAATGGGAGCTCACCCCATTACGTGGCACTAGGGATTCGAACCGCTGAACTGCCGACCTTTCGATCGACAAGTTCAGCGTCTTAGCCAGAGCCATCGTGTCCCCAAAATGCATTTATATGAAGTCAAAATAACATGTACAACTTGCCCCTTCATTCAGATTCTATTTCCTTAACAGTTCAGCAACTTTGTTCTGAATTCCCAGTCTAAATGGGAAAAGATGACTCACATGAAAGACTCACATGAGAGACCAATTGAAAGTGAAACATAGGTAGTCCTCAACTTATGACCAAAATTGGGCCCAAAACTTCCGTGGCCTAAGCAAGACAATTCTTTAGTGAGTTTTGCCCAGTTTTTCTTGCCACATTTGTTACGTGGATCATTCCAGTTGTTAACTTGGTAATACGGCGGCTAAGTGAGTCTGGCTTCCCCATTGATTTTACATCTCAGAAGGTCGCCAAAGGGAAGGACATGATCCAGAGCCATTGCAACTGTCATAACTATGAATCAGTTGCCAAGCATCTGAATTTTGATCACGTGACCATGGGGGAAATCTGTAACGGTCGTAAGTGTGAAAAATGGTAACTTTTTTCAATGATTTTGTAACTTCAAATGGTCACTAAATGAACTGTTGTAAGTCGAGGACTACCTGTATACCTCAGACACTAAAACCACTAGTGTAACACAGATTGTGAAGCTAGATTTTCCAAGGAGGTTTTAATCACCATTTTTGGTAGGAGGCAAAGAACTGAGAAATTGCCTAGACTACCCCACATTTAATAGCAAGAGCTGCCATCCAATTTTGCTTTGTATGCATGTTCTTTTTCAGGTGAAGTATCTGAGGACTTTGGAAAGAAGCTAGAGGCTTCTACAAGATTATGAACATACCTGAGGGAATGTACAATTTTACATCTTGTACATATCTATCAAGAGCTCATTGAAAATCCTCTGAATTCTATTGGAAAGAAGGAAGAAAATCACCAGCCATTTCTTCACACTGGTTTTTCAACAGGCTCACCTCAGGCTCACCTTTTTTAATAAAGAAAACAACTACCACAACCACTGTTTGCATTTCTGGCTGGAGAATAGAACTGTTAACTTCCCAGAAAATACAGTTAGCATCATAGCTTTAGCCTGTCATATTTGCATCTAATTCTCATGCACTTTGTGCTTTAAGGAGCCTGGATAGCTCAACAGACAGAAGCACTGTAATTTAACACCAACTGTCTGCAATTAAAGTAAGTTCGAATCTTGCCAGGCTCAAGGTTGACTCAGCCTTCCATCCTTTCTAAGGTAGGTAAATTGAGGACCCAGTTTGTGGGGGCAATAAGCTGACTTTGTATAAATATACAAAAGTATGAAGCCTATTGCTTAATGCGCTGTAAGCCGCCCTGAGTCTCCGGAGAAGGGCGGCATATAAATCAAATAAATAATAATAATAATAATAAATTTTAAAAAAAGCAGTCTGAAAGGGAAAATTGCCATCTCAAAATATTCTAGAACAGGGGTGTCAAACTCGATTTCGTTGAGGGCCGCAACAGGGTTGTGTTTAACCTGGGGGGGGGCAGAGGAGGCATGGCCAGCTTGACGTCACTCATCGGAGGCGCCTGTGGCGGCCTGCGGTGCCTTTGCCAGTGAAAAGGGGCTCCCGAGCTCCATTTTCAGCTGCGACACCTCCTGCAACCCTCTGCCAGCGAAAATGGAGTTCGGGAGGGCGAGCTCCATCTTCACTGGCAGGGGGTTGCAGGAGGCTGTCTCAGCCAAAAATGGAACTTGGGAGCCCCTTTTCACTGGCAAAGGCATCGCGGGCCAGTCCTCCGCTGTTTCCAGGGCAGCCCCGCAGGCCAGATCTAAGCACCCCGCAGGTTGGATCCGGCCCCCAGGCCTTGAGTTTGAATCCCCAGCCTAAAAAAGAGAAATCTCAACCCTATACTTAAAGAGTGTCTGAGCATATGCAGAATTTATTTCTGGCAGGAAACAGCATGAAGGAATATATTCTATGAAGAAGAGTTTATCTTCTAACTGCCCGGGAGATTTTTCTTCGTTATTTTTTAGCACCAAGACCACACAAAACCTCACAATTCTCATTACAGTACTTAAGAGGTCAAAATCAATGGACAACCTGACATCCCTAAATATTACAACAACATCAGCGCTAACCCAAAATGGTGCGCTGGGCTAAAAATGCTGGCTAATCCCAGATTAATTAAAACAGGGCCGCAAAGTCCAATTGCATTTAGGAAGAAAAAAAGCATCAGAAAAAGCAACGTACAAAGTCAGTTGCAAGCAGCGTGGCTAATTTCAAAGACTTGGGAGCTCTGGAGCAGCATAAATCCAAGCAACTTTTTCAATAGGCTCATAAAACAGAATATCATTGCCATTCCGCTCACGGCTTTTGACTTCTTTTTTACTGCATGCAGATCATTAGGAAACTTCTAAGCAATCAAGTAATGTGAGTCTCGCGAAATTATTCAATGAATGCATAGGCTCAAGAAAGAACAGCAGGCAGAAACTACAGCGTGTCAATAAGGTTTCTCCCCCTTCCCTTCTTCACAAAAATCTTCCCTAATGTGAATCAAAAGCCCAACAGGCTTAATAAAGGGATTTTCCCACCTTAACTGCGGGAATGTGTGAACCATTTCTTTCCCGATAGTCAGAAAAATACAGTCTACAGCACGTTTATTCTTTAAAAAATGCAATAGCATTCCCATGCCACTCTGATTAAAGTAATTCTCTATATTTTGCTTACTAACAACTATAGCTCTCGGTATCCTTTACTGCAACGGATGTATGTTAAGATGAACATTTACCCCGAAAAAACAATCTGGGGGCTAAATGGATACCTAAAATATTTTATATGCAGCTAGCAAACCAACTATTGCTAAAGGGGAAAAGGGTAAATATATGGATGAATTCCTAAATATATGCTGACAGTTGCCTCTTGTTATAACTATTATACCATATTGTACAGTGCAGAATGGGAAAAGAAGGGTAAATATATTGATGAATTCCTAAATATTATTTGCCTCTCGTTATTACTATTATACAACATTGTACAGTGCAGAATGGGGAAAAAGAGTAGGAAACTATTCACTCTTTCCATTTTTAGCATCCAAACCTCTGTAATACCTGTTGTTCCCCTCTTCTTCTCCAGTATGCTGAACATTCCTTTCCTTCGCTTCCTTTGAAAAGTTTTATTTAGGAAAAAAAAAATTCAACCTATTTTAAATAAAGGCACTCTTCTGAAATGTAAAATGAACAAAAGCAGCTTTTCATTGTTTCCTTGCTTCCATGGATTTTTTTTTTGTAAGACAGGTATTTTGCATTTATGCCGCAGATGTACAAACACGAAAGCCAGAATCTGGATCTTGTAACATTTTCAAAGTTGAAGCTTGAAGTGAGATGGAGGGGAAGAAACCCACAGTACTTTTTTGGGGGGGGGGCGGGCTACAGAGATTAGCTATTGACCCAAATTTAAATGAAAGTGCTGCTTATTTCAGACTAGCTATTTTCCATAAACCGGGGGGGGGGGGGGGGAAGAGAGACAAAGCTGTGGATGACAATTATCCATTTGCCAGTTTCATGTCAACAAAGTCACCACCTTGTCAAATGTGCCACTTGACACATCAAGCAAAATTCTCTTTCCAAGCCTTTCTGCTTCTCCTATCTTTGTAAGCAAAGATCCTGGTGCTGCTGCTGATTGAAAGGAACCATGAACATATATGTTAAAACAAAACAACCCCCCCAAAAAAGCTAAATTATCTGCCGGAATTTATTGGCTAGCTATGAATCATTAACAGGCACCCAGTAAACATAAATAGCGATTACCATAAAGAGAGGGGGGGGAGGGAGAAGGAGCCGTTTGATGTGAAACCACAGTGCAACAGTGCATGCCACTGTTTGCTTCGTGAAAAGGAAGAAGAGTCCCGGTGCCCAGAGTTTTCTTTCACAAACAAACTATTCATCGGTGAAAAATCATTGTCCGGGACCCAGGAATTTGTCTCCCAACTTTTCTCCAAGGAATTCTACTCGGCTGTAACAAAGCATACACTGTCCCCCCCAAAGCAGCATTTTTTCCCCCCAGCAAGTTTTAGATTTCAGTTGGAAAATGAGAACGGGCGTTAATATATCATGAATTGCTTGGATTCTATGGGAAGTCAGCCCATAGAATTCTATGGGGAGTCAGCCGATTCATTCATAAAAGAACAGCTCAGGCTAGGAAGGGGATGCTTGTTAACATTATGAACCGTGATAGAGGTCTCAGCCCCAGAAAGCTAGTATCTACCTACTGCAGTCAAGAAGAGTTGAACAATACCTACAAGCCTGACATTCCTGGAATGACTCAACCCTCGCCCCCCCCCCCCCCCCCGCCCCAAAGTCAGGATTTCTCAGCTCCAATCATCTTGGTTGAAACACTGCATTATACTGTACAGCCTAGGACTGGCAGATACCTATTCCAAAAGGAAAAAAAATCACTTAAGCTAGAAAGCCCCAACAACAGGCTCCGAGTTGGAAGGAAGTGAATGGAGTTGGCCACTAGTTGTGGCACAAGGGGGCATGGTCACTGTTTGTCCTGGGGAGAGAGAGAGAGAGAGTGGAGACTTTAACTCAGCTGGGCTTGGTGAACCAGCTCCGTTCTCGCCAATGGAGCCTCCCCAGCCAGTCAGCAAGAGGAGCTGGAGCTTTCCTTATCCCAGACCAGGGGATTCTTTACTTCCTCTTAGCACACCTGCACTCACACCTGCCTGCACTCTTGTACTCTCTTCTATCAACAGCTTGCACAGAAGAGAAGTGGTACCTCCACCTCCACCAAGTCACCACTTTCTTGCATCTGGGCAGGGAGGTGTGTTTACACTGAGTTGCTGAACTAGGAAGGCTTCTTTGGGGTCTCTCTCTCCCTCTCCCTTTCTCCCCCTCTCCTCTCTCTCTCTCCCCCCTCTCTCTCCCTCTCCTCTCTCTCTCCCTCTCCCTCCCTCTCTCCACCCCTTTCTCTCCTCTCTCTCCCTCTCCTCTCTCTCCCTCCTTCTCTCCATCCCTTTCTCTCCTCTCTCTCCCCCTCTCCCTTTCTCCCCCTCTCCTCTCTCTCTGCCCCTCTCTCCTCTCTCTCTCTCCCCCTCTCTCCCTCTCCCCACCCCTTTCTCTCTCCTCTCTCTCTCTCCCCCCTCTCCCTCTCTTTCTCCCCCCTCTCTTGCTTTCTCTCCGACCACTGGCAAAGGAAAACTCCGAGCTGAGCTCGCTGCAGATAGCTCTATGAATCATAATCAACTCCCCCCCCACACACCTCCTCTCCGTGCGTTCAAGTCCCCCGTGTGGCCGTGAGTGTTGCTGCCAATAGGTGGGGCCCACAGCAGCTGGAGAGAGAGAAGGGGGGGGTCCTTTAACCCTTTGCCGAGCTGCTGGGGGCCTTTTTTTTTGCTTGGGAAAAAAAAGGCTCAGAGGAAAGGGGCTGTCACGCGTGGCTTTCTCCTTCTACCCCTGGCTTCCCCGCTTCTTCCAGCAGCTACTTTATCCAGGGGGAGGGTTGTTGAACCCGGGGAGCACCCCCCACCCCCCGCCGAAAAAGCTTCCTCGTTCAACGACCTTCGCGCTAAGCGCCTTCCTGATTGACAAGAGAGAGAGATAGAGAGAGATGGATGGATGGCGGGGGGACCCCGAGGCTGCCACTGGCGAAGGGAGGTTAAAAAAAAAAATCTTTTTCCCCCGTCGCAAAAAAAGATCAGTCGGGCCAAACGAAAAGAAATCACGTTGCCAAACCACCTGTTCCTCTCTAATACGGAGAGGGGGGGCGGGAGGTGGGGAGGGGGGTGAGGCAGCAACGTGGGTTGTGTGTGTGTGCGCGTGTGTTTGTGTGCGAGTTGTGTGGCTGGCGCGGGCGCCGAGAAGGCTGTGGAGATCATCTGTGCCAAAGGGATCCTCTCAAGGCTCTCTTTCCTCCCCGACTAAGGATGCTTACTACGGCAGCGCTTTCAGCCCGGGAAGCCACAACCGCCGACCGAGTCCTTTGGCTTTTTTCAGATTTTTTTTTTTTTGGGGGGGGGGGAAGCAAAACTCCGGCGGTTGCCCGTGATTTTTCCACCCATCCTTTGGAGAGAGACACAGAGAGATACAGAGAGAGAGAGAGAGAGCGAAACCCTTATCAAAACCCATCTCAGCATCTCTCCCAACACAGTTTATTCAGAGGCTCGGGCCAGCCTGGAGCTTCATGGGCACACAACCATTGCCCAACTCCCCGCGGGTTGAGGCTTTGGCCACGGCGCGGTGATTTCCCCACGAGTCGACCCTCCGGCTTTTATCTCCAAGAGCTACCCGACTGCGCAGAGAGAGAGAGAGAGAGAGAGCAGCGTTCCGATGGAAGCAGGGGGGGGGGGAACCGCGAAGTATATATATATATAGGGAAGCTTTGGGGAAAGAAAGAAAAAAAAAAGGAAGCCGCGCTTTAAAAGCCTCTCGCCTTACCGATGTGAATGATGGAATCCGCCCGCGCCGCTTCCCAGGTTCGAGTCCAACAGACGGACAGGAGCAAAGCGTAGACAAAAACTTCCATATCTCCTGCGCTCCGGGCCAGCTTCAGGGAAGATGGAGAAGGAGACGGCCGAGGAGGTTTAAGCCAAGACCCAGCGCCGAAAAAGGGGGGGCGAAAAAGGGAGCCAAAGAAAGACAACAAGGTTGGAGAGAGAGAGAGAGAGAGAAAAAAAAAAAGAAAGAAAGAGAGAGAGAGAGAGAGAGTTGGGAGTTTGAAGCAAAAGCCTCCGGAAAGAGCCTGCAGCTGGTTGGCGAGAGAGGAAAAACGGTCCAAGCTTGCCGGGGAAGCCTCTGGCTCAGCTCCTCGCGTCACTTCGGGGGGCGGCCGGGCATCACCAGAGTTGCGGGGAGTTGCTGCAGCAAATCCATCCAGCACCCCCCGCCGGAGATGTCGGGGCAGCGGCTTGGCGCGCCTCGGTGTTCATCGCCCCATCCACAGCCTTTCTCTCTTATTTTTTCTTTTTTTTTGCCCCTTCTGCTGCTTCTGCTTCTTCTTACACCGTAAACCCTTCGTTTAGGAACGGAGAAACGGCAGGCATGGAGAAACGGGGATCTTTTTCCTTTTGGCGGCGATCCGCACCGCCCGCTTCTCCCGACCAATCCGGCGGAACAACTTGCAACCCGGAAAACCGACCAACCATGCCAGTCCACCCCCCCCACCCCGCCCCGGCCACCCCTGTCCCCCCCCCCAAGAGGGGGGAGGGGGAGGGGGAGGAGGATGGATGGATGTCTCCCAAAGCAAAAAAAAAAAATTAAAAAAAAAACTAGTTTTCCTCTTCAAATCTCCAAGCAACTGACCAGATCCCTGCAAAGGCTTTGCAGAAAGAGAGCACGCTGCGTTCCAAAATCCTTTCGCCCACCCACCCCCCACTCCCCGACGCGGGGAAAAAAAAAAAAAAAAAAAAAACCAAAACACCCCAAACCCGAAAAGTGAACTTCAAAGCAATGCAGCTAAGAATGCAGAACTTTCTCCCCGCTGCAAAAAAATAAAAAAAAATTAATATATAGGTGTGTTTGGTTTTTTTTTTGTTTTTGTTTTTAAAAAAAGCTATAATCCGCTGCCTTTCCTCCTCCCTCTTCTTCGATGGGGAGGGGAGGGAGGCGGGAAAACGCCGCAAACGCTGCGAAAACCGAGCCTCCAACGTGGCCGTGCGAGGTAGCAGTTCCACGGAGACGTGGCTGGGGAGTGAGCACAGCAGCAGCTAGCAACCGAACGAGCGAAGGCTGGCGGCGGTGGCTTTTCTGCAGTAGAAGCTCCAGCGGCGGCAGCGGCGGCAGCTTCCAAACAAGGAGGCGGCTTTTTTCTTTCTTTCTTTCTTTCTTTTTTTTTTTTTTTGGAGCTGGTTGGTCGGGTGGGATGTACGGAGTTCCTCTCGGCTGCCAGCGAGCGACGCCGGCGACGCCGCTAGCCAGCACGTTGCTTAGAAATGGATCACCTAGGAGAGAGGGTGGGGGGTGAACAAGAGAGAGGTGCTGAGAGAGAGAGGGAGAGGAAGAGAGAGAGGGGAAGACAGAGGAAGAGAGAGACAGGGAGGGAGGGAGATGCTGAGAGAGATGCTAAGAGAGAGAGAGAGAGAGAGAGAGAGAAAAGACAGGAAGAGAGACAGAGGCTGAAAGAGGGAGAGAAGTGGAGAGAGAGAGATGGAGGGAGGGGGAGGGAGAGAGAGAAAAGACAGGAAGAGACAGAGATGCTGAAAGAGGGAGAGAAGTGGAGAGAGGGAGGGGGAGGGAGGGAGGGAGGGGGAGGGAGGGAGGGAGGGAGAGAAAAGACAGGAAGAGAGAAAGAGATGCTGAAAGAGGGAGAGAAGTGGAGAGGGAGGGGGAGGGAGGGAGAGAGAGAGAGAAGACAGGAAGAGAGAAAGAGATGCTGAAAGAGGGAGAGAAGTGGAGAGAGAAAGGGAGGGAAGGGGAAGGAGGGAGAGAGAGAGAAAAGACAGGAAGAGAGAAAGAGATGCTGAAAGAGGGAGAGAAGTGGAGAGAGAGATGGAGGAGGGGGAGGGAGGGAGGGAGAGAGAGAAAAGACAGCAAGAGAGAAAGAGATGCTGAAAGAGGGAGAGAAGTGGAGAGAGAGAGGGAGGGGGAGGGAGGGAGAGAGAAAAGACAGGAAGAGAGACAGAGATGCTGAAAGAGGGAAAGAAGTGGAGAGGGAGGGGGAGGGAGGGAGAGAGAGAGAGACGGTACCTGACAACTACCTTCTCCTTCTCTCCTATCTGGAATAAGGGGAAATCATGAAACAGCTCTTAAGCATAGCTAGCCCTGGCTGTATAAGGGACAAGGGGAGAAGTTAGATGCCCCCTCGGGCTGGATAACTTTGTCCCTGGCTCCTCCGCAGTTCTCTAGTTTGGAAAAGTAAATTAGGGCATTGTTTAACAAGGTGAAGGCAGACTTGGGGAGGGGGGTGTTAGTTGGAGGGAGATCCGGGACGCCTGGTTTCAAAGGGAGGCCAATATTAAAAGCAAAGAGCTATTAATACAAGGCTAATTATTGAAGGCTTTGATGGGAATTGCTCGCAAATGACTCTTAATAAGCCCGGAAAGCTACCCCTGGGAGAAGAGGGAGAGGGATAATTGTGAGCTGAGAGAAAACAGCCTTTGGGTCCTAAAATCTTAACCTGAATATCCTTTAGCTGAAGCCTGAGTGATGGTGTATAGCACATAATGTTGTGACACACTAAGGACTAACATCTGGAACATCTGGGGCTATCACTGTTAGGGATGGCAAATCTAAGCATTAAATTCCTTTTGCTTGGGAGGGGTGGAAAAATCAAAAAGTTGGGGAGAAAGGAAATAGGATTATCCATAGGTGATGTAGCCCTAAGGACAGTTGTTAAAAGAGCTTTGGATGTTCTCTGGTGACTTTTGAAGGGGGAAAAAAACCCTTTTATTCAGACTAGGGAAACCACTCAAAGTAACATAAAAATGTTTTGGGGTTCCAAGCTAACAACAAAAATTAACTTTAGCCCCGAATTGAAAAATATTCTAGCCCAGTACAAGTATCAAGAGTTCATCATCCCATCTAACAATATAACAATTATATGGGCTGCAAAACCAAGAATATCAGTAAAAGGAAGGCAGAAAACTACAGGGCAGAGAGCACTGTCTTTGTCACTTTGTGGGTTAATAATGAAAAAGGACATCTTTTCAAGTCAGAAAAGCAGTTAACTGTAGGGAATTTCTAGTCTGCTAAATCTTTCTCCTATTAAGGAGCTGTCAAATTGAGTATCAATGAGTACAAGATAGTGGTCAGCTCTGCAAGCAATTGGAAATCTCCCTTGGCTCTAGAGAGATAAAACAAGCTACATATATACACAAGAGTTTACACTGTAAACGTTATAAAGGTGGATTTAACAAAATAACTGAGTTAGAAGGGACCTTGGAGGTCTTCTATCCAATCCACTCTCAGGCAGGAAACCCTATACCATTTCAAACAAATGGTTATCCAATCTCTTCTTAAAAACTTCCAGTGTTGGAGCACCCACAATTTCTGGAGGCAAGATATCCCACTGATTAATTGTTCTTACTTATCAGGAAATTTCTCCTTAATTCTAGGTTGCTTCTCCTTGATTAGTTTCCACCCATTGTTTCTTGTCCTGCCCTCAGGTGTTTTGGAGAATAGCTTGACTCCCTCTTCTTTGTGGCAGCCCCTGAGATATTGGAACACTGCTCTCATGTCTCCCCTAGTCCTTCTCTTCATTAAACTAGACATGCCCAGTTCTGCAACCGTTCTTCAAATGTTTTAGCCTCCAGTCCCCTAATCATCTTTGTTGCTCTTCTCTGCACTCTTTCTAGAGTCTCCACATCTTTTTTATATCATGGTGACCAAAACTGGATGCAGTATTCCAAGTGTGGTCTTACCAAAGCATTATATAGTGGTATCAATACTTCACATGATTTAGTATCTAATTATGTTCCATCATGGAAAATGTGAGACCCAACTTTAGATGACTGACAGCCACCTCTCCCCTTCATACAAATACATGAAATATGGGAAAAAAAGCAATAGAATATATTTATATTCCTAAGAAACAAATTACATGATAAACAATAGCATAGCAATACTGGCAAAACTAGAAAGTTGACCCTAAGTCTAAAGTAGATCTCATTCTCCTAAGATTTAGATAAGTTAATCGAAGTCAAGATTTTGTTAAATAAGTAAGGATGAAAAAGACTACAGTCAAAAATAACAAAGAAGCAGCACACCTTCCCCACACAGCTAAGCAGATACATATCAACACAACAGCAAATGGAGAACACTATTTCTAATTGCCATGACTCCACAACAGTTTGCAGAATCTGCCTATTGTATCAAAATGTTTGATGTACTAGTGAGTTCAAAAAATTGGAAACCAAGATCGACTTCCTTTGTTGGGTTTGATAATTAGGCATGTATTAATAGTAGTATCTGTTGCAGAGGTGGGTTTCAACAGGTTCTGACCAGTTCTGGAGAACCGGTAGTGGAAATTGGTAGTAAAAATTTTGACTGGCCCCATCTATTCTCTGCCTCCCAAGTCCCAGCTGATCGGGAGGAAATGGGGATTTTACAGTATCCTTCCCCTGCCATGCCCACAAGCCACACCCACCAATCCATGCCATGCCCACCAAGCCACGCCCACCACTGATCTGTTGCCTTTTAATTCAAATAGATGATTAGCAAATGTTTTGAGTCATCTTTAAAGAAGTTAATAGGGATTTGATTTAGCTTAGGTTTGATTTATTCTTACAGCCAAAAAAAGGCCTTGGACACTGAAGGCAAAATTTGAAAATTCAAATGAGTCAAGATCAATGAAAGTGGACAAGACAATCCCTGACTGCTTTTGCATACAAGTACTGCATCATAGATCTTCCAGGGAGTTGGAAAGCTGAGCCAAGCAAAGACAATTTTGCAGCATTTCTTCTGCAGTTGCGGATTGGTCATTTTCCCAAAAGACAACTTGTCCTGAGATTTCCTAGTTCACTTTTTGTAACCACGACACTGTTGCATCTGAATGTCATTTCTTCCACCATCTTCCCTCGTTGTTCTGTTCTTGTTTTCCCTTTTATTTTCCTTTCGTGAAAAGAAGTGTAATCGGGGAAGAACATAATGGCGGTGACTGAACATTTGACTGGCTGACCTTACTTTGTTCTATTATTGCCCAGTTGGGTGAAGTGCCGGCTGGTTCCAGGAATGGACAAAGAGCAGCACTTATTTCATTATTTCTGATCACTGGAACTGGAACACGTCTTGCTCTTCCAAAATAAGTAATCCACAGAGAAAGTTGGGATTAGTTAACCTAAATGTCAAGTGAAATGACTGTTCCTGAGCCGAATCAATTAAGACGAGGGTGCCAGAAGCAATCAAGCAAGGGTACTTTACAGAAGTGAGCCTGTCTTCTTGGAAAAAATCTGTAAGCACGATGGAGGCAATCCAAGACTTATACTCACCTTGATCCCATGAACTGTGTTTGGCAGAAACGCTGTCCACAGCTTTCTGCTGGTGTTTCTCAGACTTGGCTTGCTCGAAAAGGACCTTCTCTTAATCAGCACAAAACAATATAGACATAACGTCTGTGGTTCCCATTATCAATTCTGTGCTGTGTTTGTCTGTTCTAAGTCACTGTTGAAGGATGTCATCACGACTGCTACAGACAAAGTGTTCCAGGTTTTCTCCTTTGGCTTTGCTGCCATCTCCTTTCAGCCTGTTAAAGGTAAAGGTTCCTCTCGCAAGTATGTGCTAGTCGTTCCCGACTCTAGGGGGCGATGCTCATCTCCGTTTCAAAGCTGAAGAGCCAGCGCTGTCCAAAGACGTTTCCCTGATCATGTGGTCGGCATGACTAAACACCAAAGGTGCACGGAACGCTGTTACCTTCCCATCAAAGGGGGTCCCTATTTTTCTACTTGTATTTTTTACGTGCTTTTGAACTGCTAGGTTGGCAGAAGCTCAAGTAACGGGAGCTCACCCATTACGCGGTGCTAGGGATTCGAACCGCTGAACTGCTGACCTTTCGATCGAGAAACTCAGCGTCTTAGCCACTGAGCCACCACGTTCAGCCTGTTACCAATCCATAAGGAAAGCCTCCATTGATCAAAGCAGGAGTGAAGTGGGGCTGATTTCAGGATTCCAGCTGGTTTTACTAAGCTGTTTTCTTTGCCCTTTCCTACCTTCACTGGAGAATATCTCAGGTTAAACTAAAGTGAAATAAGAAACATCTGGAAAGGTACAAGGCAGAAATAGCTTCAGACAAGAGGGAAACAACATTTCCTTTGCTGTGCAAATATTTATGTCCTCTAGAGGGGAATCACTGTAACTGGCTAGCAAGTCTGAAGGGGTGAAATGGATCCAGTGTTGTATATTGGGTTTGGATAGGTATCATCAAAGGTGACAAAGAGTATCTCTCCAATAAACAGTATGGTGAGAAGTAATTTAAAGAAATCGATACTGGATCAGACACTGCCCAGGTCGATAAGGATTTATTTATTTATTTATTTATTTATTTATTTATTTATTTATTTATTTATTTATTTATTTATTTATTTATTTATTTATTTATTTATTTATTTATTTATTTATTTATTTATTTATTTATTTATTTATTTATTTATTGGTTCAAGTTATATGCCGCCCTTCTCCGGAGACTCAGGGCGGCTTACAATGCGTTAAGCAATAGCCTTCATACTTTTGTATATACCTGCTTAGTAGGGCTTTCGGCTCCCCCTAAGCGGTGTTCTTTTTTATACAAAGTCAGTTTATTGCCCCCACAATCCGGCTCCTCATTTTACCTACCTCGGAAGGATGGAAGGCTGAGTCAACCTTGAGCCTGGTGAGATTTGAACTCGCAGTAATTGCAGGCAGCTAAGTGCTACTTAATAGCGCTTTAGTCCGCTGCTCCACCAAGGCTCTTGGTGACCACCAAGGATGGTCTTAAGTGTTGGAGTTCCTGGACATCTAGTGACAAATGTGCTTAAGACCCAGGACTCTTGGCTGACCAACCTTGGGCCGGCAGTTGCAGGAATATTGGAAAAAAAGTTGCTTGCCCATTGTAGGAGAAGAGCAAGCAGGTCCTGTGGGTAGGGTCAAGTGAGTAATCAGCCTAGAGTCATTAATTTCCCGCAAATGATCGAAGTCTAACACCTTTTGAATTATTTGGCTTTTGTTGTTGTTGTTGTTGTTGTTGTTGTTGTTGTTGTTGTTGTTGTTGTTGTAGACAATGTTCCTCCAGGCCCTCCTGTCCTCTACCATCCTCTGGAGTCCATTTAAGCTATTGGACACCTTCCGACCTGAGGGGCTCATCTTCCAGCATCATATCTTTTTTTCCTTTTGGTACTGTCCATGGGGTTTTCATGGTAATCTAACATCAATTTAGTGCCGACTGTTAGTTGACTAGATTCTTGTGTATGGGCATGAACAATAAATCACCTTAACTGGAACTTATTGTGCGGTCCTGATTCTTTGCACCTGACACCTGTCACAAATATACAAAGACTGAAAACGAGAATGTAATGGTTTGCTATTAGAAATAAAGCCCACCAAAAAGAGACTATCTGAAAAGAATGCACCAGTTCTGGAAAGAATCAGAAATAACAAAACAGAGGCTAGCAGATCAACATCAATTGATAATACGAAATAAAGTATTCACAGAAGTAGGATTGGAAAAACTGCAAAGGTCAATCCAAAGCAAAGAAATCAAAGCCTTGCCATAAGTAACACAGTGGACAATCAGAGGCGGTTGATAGTAGAGAAAACCAGCATTGCTATGTTTACCTTCTCTTCAGAAAGAGCAATGTCCTAACACCAACCCACCCCCCCAAAAAAACCCAAGAGGAATTGAAATGAAGAATAACTCAACATCTAGAACAAAATCAACAAAATCAATGGAATAAGGTTGCCTGCATTGAAGACGGTTACAAATAACCAGCTAGCACCAGTACTAAAAGATGCCAGTGCTGTAATATTGAAGGATAAGCACCGGCTCACTGCAAGAAACGAAACAGATGTTGTATCCTCTTAGAAGCTGGGATGGAAGTTCGTGTTGAAAAGACAAATTGGAGAGAAAATGGATTTGATGGAAATTCAGGAAAAATAATAATGGAAAAGGTAGACACTGGGAGAGAAGCGCTTGAGGTAAATGTTGACTAATGACCAGAAGTGAAGAGATACAGCCATACCTCTCAATGCTCTGCAGACTCACTGTGACAAGTCTGAAGTCACGGATGATTTGTCTCCAAATAATTGATGGCAAAACTTCCTAGATGTCACGTATTTTGTAAGCTTTCTTAGATGGGATGATCTTAACGAGGAAAAAAAAAATCTACTTTTTCACTAGTACAGCTAATGACAACGTGATCTTGCTTCCTTAAGAATGTTTTTTGACTTCCCAGCAGCCTACACTGGCCAATGGAAGTAAGGCTTCCATCGGACAATATTAAGCATTGTTAGTGCTTAATAAAATCATCAACAACATTGTCAAAAAAGTATTGCCCATGATGGTGTTTCTCAATGCTGGCAACCTTATGGACATTGCAGTGGTGGGATTCAAATTATTTTACTACTGGTTCTGAGGGTGTGGCTTGGTGGGCATAGCTTGGTGGACATGGCAGGGGAAGGATACTTTAAAATCTCCATTCCCACCCCACTCCAGCAGAAGGATACTGTAAAATCTCCATTCTCTCCTCACTCCAGGGGAAGGTTACTGCAAAATCCCCATTTCCTCCCAATCAGCTGGAACTCGGGAGGCAGAGAATAGATGGGGGTGAAGCCAGTCAGAGGTGGTTATTTACAGGTTCTCCAAACTACTCAAATTTTCCGCTACTGGTTCTCCAGAACTGGTCAGCAGAACCTGCTGAATACCATCTCTGGCACACTGGCTCCGCCACTTCTAATTCTAGAAGTTAAAATCCACATATCTTAAAAGTTGCCAGGGTTGAGAAACACTGATCTATGGCAAAAACTGTATCAGAAAAAGGACGAAAAACACTGGAACAGCCAAGTATGATTTTAATCTGCCTGGATGGCCACTGGGAATGAGATTAAGAGAACCTCAGCAGGACATATCTTTTAAAATTCACAGAGCATCTTCATCCCACAGGTAGTGGAACATGAGAATAAACCATCACTTAGTACATTCTATGAAAAAAAAAAAAAACCCTCTCTAAGTAATCTAAATTGTTCCATTGATGAATCCCATCAGGAATTAGGAAGGAAGCCCTTCCGTTTATACAAAGAGAAAAATATGGGATCAACCCACAAGACTATTATGGTATAACATTTTTAACAGAAGCCACCTTCAAGTTAGGGGCAAGTGACTGATAAATGTAAACATGGTTATTGCAGAATGAAGTTACTATGGTTACAAGTCTTTTCTTTGGTCTGATGCCTGAGTGGCAGTTTTCAAGGGCAGTCCACCTAAGCTATCCGGTCAAGGAAAGTTAGAACCAATACACACACAAAAAGAAATCAGAAATTTAACGAGGCACCTCACAGCTAGTCCCTTCCAAATAATAACTTCTATTGCCCAGCAAATTAATCTCAATTAGCCAGGCTATAATCTGAGGGAATATATTCTACAGATGGTATTTAATCCTATGAACAATTGACCAGATGGATAAACCATACAATAATAAATGTTGGAATTGCCTCAACAAAAAATCAACATTTTACATACATATATACACACACATATATACACATATACATATAGATGTACACACATATACATACACACACACATACACACACCAGTGGCAGAAGCAAGGGTGGTTTCTACTTATCTTTACTACCGGTTTGCACAGGGGCCGCGCGCGCTCTTCTGTGCATGCGCAGAAGCATTTTAATGACATCGAGGTTGGTGGGCGGAGCCTCCTGACGGTTTTACTACCGGTTCTATAGAACCGGTGCGAACCAGGGGGCAACCCACCACTGGATGGGAGGTTCTGCCCACCCGCCCGAACATCATCATAGACACTCTGCGCTTGCGCAGAAGGTTCTGCACATGTGCAGAAATGCCACGGGTAAGCGAAGCAAGTGCGCGCACGCACGTGCTTCACAGGTAGAGAAGGTAAGGGAAAACCACTACTGACACACACATATACATACATACACACACACACACACACACACACACATATATATATATATATATGTTTTCTCAGGTTTTCGCGGGTGTTTGTATGTAGGTCTTTGGTTATTCGGGTCTTCTCCCACGTAAAATTGGAAGTGTCTTGGCCAAATAATGTCGCCAAGACACTTCCAATTTTACGTGGGAGAAGACCCGAATAACCAAAGACCTACATATATATATATATATATATATATATATATATATATATATATATATATGTATGTATATATATATATATATGTATATATATGTGTGTGTGTGTAATTATCATAATTATGTAAAAGAAAATTAAAAAATCTGGGAAAGAAATACACCCAAACATTCGGCAAATTTTGGAAATAACAATCAAATTAAAACCACAACTATTTTAACTACGTACAATTCCTAATAAAATGAAAGATGTCATAATCTATTTTGACATTTTCTGACCGCAAGGAGAATCAATGTGGCACAAAAAAAAAAAATCATACCACAAATACAGGATTGGTTGACTAAGTGGTTTATTCTATACCGTCAAGTTATTTTAATCTCCTGAAATACTTCGTTTTTCCCTTCAGCACTAGAGCTTTCTTCAGACAGAGAAGTCTTTGTATAATGTGTCCAAAGTAGGATAATTTTAGCTAGTCATTTGTCCCTCAGCTAAAAAATCCAGCTTGATTTGTTTAATGATCCATTTGTTTTTTTTGGCTGTCCACAATATTCTCAGGAGCTTTCTCCAATACCAGAGTTCAAAGGTATCCAAACTCTTCCTATCCTGCATTATCAAAGTCCAATTTTCACTTCCATAGAGTAGCACTGGAATACCTGCATAATTCTGACCTCTGTAAGTACAATAAACGATTGGGAGACTAAAATAGAAGAATATGTGACAGTAGAAGACTAACTGTTTATAATGTATTCATAGTCTAAGTCTAACCAAATTGAAGCAGAAATGGTTCCTCTTATATATACTATATCACACAGCAAGGCAAGCTAAGACCCTTAGAATAGGATTCAGCATCTGAAAAATAAACATGTGATTCCAACTACCGTATTTTTCAGAGTATAAGGCATCTTTTTCCCACCTAAAAGGGAGTGAAAATTTGGGTGTGTCTTATACACCGAATGTAGCCCTGACCACCCACTGGCCCCCACCCTTTGGCCTTTGCCTCCCAGCAATTTACCTCCTTGCAGCAAGCAGCAAGAAGAAACAGCCCATTTCAGCTTCAGCACAGCCTAGTTGGCACAAGTTGATTGTCCCCGACTCTCAGCTGTTTCTGGCTGCAGGGATTGCCATTGCTTATTGCTGCATGGGCCTCTGCTGCTTGCTGCAGGGAGGTAAATTGCTGGGAGCAGATTTTTTTTTCCTTGTGCTAATCAAGCTATGCTGAAAAGAAAAATGAAAGTAAAGCAGGCTATTTGCTGTTTGCTGCAAGGAGGCAAACTTGCTGGGAGGCAGAGGCAGATTTCTTTTTCTTGTTTTCCTCCCCAAGAAAGGTAGGTGCATCTTATAGTCCGGAGCATCTTATACTCTGAAAAATACAGTATTTAGTGATTTACAGAATTAGTTCAGCTATGGATGACTGTAATGAATCATGGTTTCAATTTACTGATATGTTTATGTCTGTAAACATACAGAGCCAAGCAGTTAGCAGACTCACCTTCCAGCCTAGCGGTGCTGGTCAGTTTAACTTTGCCACACCAATCTTCATTTTGGTCTCCTGTTCAGCATTTGCTCCTCTTAAATGCAACCAATGCGGTTATCAATCCTGTAGTAAGTTTGCAAAGAGGATGACCAGATGACTGCTGGCCATTAAGCACAGCCTCTGTTACCACCAGAAGTGGTAAAGGTGGGCAGGAGACAAGGTGGCTATCATTGTCTTTTAATGACCCTTTAATTAATCCCTTGCAGGGTGGAGTCTGGGCAACTGAATGGAGCTGAGTGTTTACTGGCTGGATGCCCTTCCTGTCGCCAATGCAGAGTTAAATTCAGCAGATAAATTCTCATCATGCCCAGAGAGAGAAATATCTGCCTCTACCTAGGATCGAACTCACAGGCTCCTGATTGTGTGGCGAGAGCTCCACCTCTAGGCCACCACTCCACTCAGTAAAGTCCACCATGATATATGGCAGATATTTACTTTCCCTCCAGAAAACAAAGCAAATGGAAACTGAAAACAAACTCTCAAACTCAAATGCCTTACCTTATCATCACTTTTCGGTTTTATCCACTGTACCTGGATTTAATTGTCTTGGCATGGCAGTGGTGCTCTTCCAAAAGCTAGCATTTCAATGTTATATTTTGTTCATTTGTATCCTGATTTTCGTACGTGATAGTATTCAAATTAGGGACGCTTTACATGAAAAATTAGGTAAAATACATCTTTTCATATTTTTTATAAAAAGAAAGCTGACAGTTTTGCCATTCCTCTTCCTTTTAGGAATTGCTAGAGCAGATTTTAACTTGTTACTTTCTAAGCTCTGTTGTTGAAGTTATTCAAGAATGCTTCGCCAACCCCATAATCTGTTCCACTGAACACTTTTGTTGCTAAATATAAACGTAAAAAACTGTTTTCTTAAACTGGGGTCATAATAACTTCTCCAAAGAAGAGAGTTCATTCAAAACATTAATTTGCTTCTTGGGGAAGCATAGAAGCAGAGTGCTCTTTTAACTGAGTGAAATGCACAGCTGGTGGAGTACCAAATGTGTTGAAACCTTTTTCGAAAACCCTGATAACTTTTTTATTTCTTCCTGTCATTTTGAAAGCTTTGATGCCTTATCTAAAACTAAGCTGTATTCTCAAGACAGCTTAAAGTGCCAGATAAATTCAACATATTAAGCAACAGGTGTAACAGAGCTGTCTGTTCTTTACGCATTTCTTGTATCAAATATCCGAAAGCAGGTAAAGTCATTTAATGGTTAAAAAAGCTTTCTAACCTGTGTTACTAAGAGAACTTCAATTTCTGGCATTATCAGCCATGATCATGCTGGCTAGTGAATTGTGAGAGTTGAAATCTATGTAAACTGGGTTACCATGTGGATAGATAACTTGGCACATATCTGACTATATCTGACTTCAAATTGATGTAGTCATGAATCTTTTACCTGTACTCCATAATATAACACCTTATATTTCTCTCTATTGAAGGACATCTTGTTCCACTCAACCCAATATTTATTTATTTATTTATTTATTTATTTATTTATTTATTTATTTATTTATTTATTTATTTATTTATTTATCTATCTATCTATCTATCTATCTATCTATCTATCTATCTATCTATCTATCTATCTATCTATCTATCCATTCATTCATTCATTCAACTTGTATACCCCTTCTCCCCAAGGGGACTCAGGGTAGTGAACTTCCAACTTTAGACAGATGAATTGCAGTTTTATTCTGACATTCTGAAAAATTTGATAAGCAGCCTATCGATCCCACTATCCTGGTCATTAATAGAATAGAATAACAGAGTTGGAAGGGACCTTGGAGGTCTTCTAATCCAACCCCCTGCTTAGGCAGGAAACCCTACACCACTTCAGACAAATGGTTATCCAACATCTTCTTAAAAACTTCCAATGTTGGAACAATCACAACTTCTGGAGACAAGTTGTTCCACTGATTAATTGTTCTAATTGTCAGGAAATTTCTCCTTAGTTCTAAGTTGCTTCTCTCCTTGATTAGTTTCCACCCATTGCTTCTTGTCCTACCCTCAGGTGCTTTGGAGAATAGTTTGATTCCCTCTTCTTTGTGGCAACCCCTGAGATATTGGAACACTGCTATCATGTCTCCCCTAGTCCTTCTTTTCATTAAACTAGTCATACCCAGTTCCCGCAACCGTTCTTCATGTGCTTTAGCCTCCAGTCCCCTAATCCTCTTTATTGTTCTTCTCTGCACTCTTTCTAGAGTCTCAACATCTTTTTTACATCGTGGAGACCAAAACTGAATGCAGTATTCCAAGTGTGGTCTTACCAATGCATGATAAAGTGGTATTAACACTTCATGTGATCTTGATTTTATCCCTCTGTTTATGCAGCCTCGAACTGTGTTGGCTTTTTGGCAGCTGCTCCACCCTAATAAAACTGTGATTAATGTAAGATCTAACACAGGTGGATGTCAGCCTTACCAGGTAGACCAGACAAGAAAGATGATCAAATGAGCTAAATCTACTTTATGGTAAGACTATGTTAACAGAACTTTGCAAGTTTGAAAGTACAAAGCTCCTGTTGTCCCCTTTACATCCCAGGAAACTAGAGAGAGTCTCTTGTGAAGCTCTTGTTCTGACTACTATTCAGCTGCAAGCTGTAGCTTCTCTTATGTGACCATCCCAAAGTAGCATCTTTTTCTCACATACCATTACAATCTCTCAAAGGAGTAGCACTCCTTTGGAGATCATCCTTGATCCCCACAATAATGCACCTTCTTCTGGGAAATTTAAAT
Source organism: Pantherophis guttatus (assembly GCF_059756535.1). Taxonomy (NCBI): domain Eukaryota; kingdom Metazoa; phylum Chordata; class Lepidosauria; order Squamata; family Colubridae; genus Pantherophis; species Pantherophis guttatus. Next base: position 16,602,474 of record NC_142070.1, on the reverse strand, counting down.
TTCTCAAGTATTCTTAACCTTGAATCTTCTAAGATTAGTACAGTAAAGGCAATAAATCCTCCAAAGTAACCCATCTGTGTGAAGAAAAGACTATTCCGTTCTGCATTTAGAAGGATTACTAACTAAAAAGAAAATAACCATTGATTTTTAAAATCTTATTCAGAATATTATGCAAATAAATAAAAGTGCATATCAACAGGGGCACATTAAATGAATCATACAAACATTCAAACTAATAAAAAACCAGACATTGCAAATCTAAACATTATTTCTCTGTCATCTTAAAAGAGGGCTTGATCAGAGAGCTACTTTAGCTTTGTACAGTTAAACATAATTTCTTATCAGCCTACATAGCTCCACTTAGTCACTGTTAAGTCAAAAGGTTGTCAGCTCAACAAAGTTTCCTTTCCTCAAACAAAGGAAAATTACAGCAACAATGATCTTTATCCCCATTACCTCCATTGTTCAAGAGGCACAAAAGAGAATGCCTTTAGAAATATTTCTTTCTTGACTCAAAGATGGAGCTATTTTTGCTTCTGTAACCTTAAGTAATTAAAATGGATATGTGTGTGTGTGTGTGTGTGTGTGTGTGTGTGTGTGTTATTGCATCTATACTGTGTTGTTCTCATTACACCAGTTTAGTGACTGATGGCCAAAAAAAGAACAGGTAGTCTTCGACTTACGACCACAATTGAGCCCAAAATTTATGTTGCTGAGTGATTTTATGACTCTTCTTGCCACATTTGTTACGCGAATCACTGCAGTTGTTAAGTTAGTAAACTGGTTGTGGATGTGAATCTGCCTTCCCCATTGACTTTGCTTGTCAGATAGGTAGGTAGGTAGGTAGGTAGGTAGGTAGGTAAAGTAGGTAGGCAGATAGGTAGGAAGGTAAAGTAGGTAGGTAGATAGGTAAGGTAAGTAGGTAGGTAGATAGATAGATAGATAGATAGATAGATAGATAGATAGATAGATAGATAGATAGATAGATAGATAGATAGATAGATAGATAATAGAATTCTTTATTGGCTAAGTGTGATTGGACACACAAGGAATTTGTCTTTGGTGCATATGCTCTCAGTGTACATAAAAAGACAAGATACATTTGTCAAGAATCATAAGATGCAGCACTTAATGATAGTCATAGGGTACAAATAAGCAATCAAATCATACTAGGAAACAATCAATATAAATTGTAATGATACAAGCAACAAAGTTACAGTCATGCAGTCATAAGTGGGAGAAAATGGGTGATAGGAATGATGAGAAGACTAATAGTAATAGTAATGCAGCCTTAGTGAATAGTTTGACAGTATTGAGGGAATTATTTGTTTAGCAGAATGATGGCATTTGGAAAAAAACTGTCCTTGTGTCTAGTTGTTCTGGTGTACAGCGTCATTTTGAGGGTAGGAGTTGAAACAATTTATGTCCAGAAGGTCACAAAAGGTGATCACATGACCCCATGACATTGCAACCGTCATAAATATGAACCAGTTGCCAATCACATGGCCATGGAGATGCTGCAATGGTCGTAAGTGTGAAAAATGAGCATAAGTCACTTTTTTTCAGTGCTGTTGTAACTTCAAAAGGTCTCTAAATGAACTATTGTAAGTCGAAGATTACCTCTATTTCCTGAAATTGGGGATTATGGAGGGTGAAAACATCTTGTTTCTCCCTCACTCCCAGTCATGCCAACTACAATTGGATGCCAGCTGAAGATTGCAGCATTGAGGTAAATTTTCCCACTGGTCACCAGCTGTTTTCCTGGGCAGGAAATTCTATTTATAATTGATCCATGCAGATAAGATAAGGCTGACTTTAAAAGCCATTGAAAAAATTGTCCAAAATGCAGCAAGTTACTTGTTACCCAATGCTTAGTCTCTAAGAATATAATACCACCAATCTTGTGGGCCTTCTACTGATTACCACTGGAGTTCCAGGTACAATTAAAAGCTAAAATTAATTAATACAGAAAGTTATACACTGGTTTGGTTCCTAGATACCTGCTGTATCACATATTCCAACCAGATATTTGAAGAGGACCTTCCTGTAGAAACAGGATGCCCCAAGTTTATAAAGTGTAGAGGACTAAGACAGGGATGAAATCCAGCAGGTTCTGACAGGTTCTGGAGAACCGGTAGCAGAAATTTTGAGCCGTTCAGAGAACCGGTAGTGGAAATTTTGAGTAGTTTGGAGAACCGGCAAATACCACCTCTGGCTAGCCTCAGAGCTGGGGTGGAAATGGAGATTTTGCAATATCCTTCCCCCAGGAGTGGGGAGGGAATGGGGATTTTGCAGTATCCTTCCCCTGCCATGCCCACCAAGCCACGCCCACCAAGCTACACCACACCCATCAAGCTACGCCCACAGAACCAGTAGTAAAAAAATTTGAATTTCACCACTGCTTCTAATCCTGCCTTAGGTACAAAGCCAGAAGGGTGCCCTTAGTCCACTGACTTTCTTTCAGCCTTGGCAAAGAGGAAATCGCAAACCACTTCTCATATCTTGTCAAAAAACTACAGGGATTTATCCATGCAGTTGCCAGGAGTAAAAATCTGACTTGAAGACATCTAATTTTTTTTTTCTTTGTAAGTCCAAACTTATGAAGTTGAAAATGATAGTTTGTTACACAATAATTTTGTTCTTATTTCCTGAGCACTGCAATTATTTTTTTCTATTCTTTCGTTTTACTGGTATTCCATTTTATAATGCAAAATGGAAATTTTGGAGAAATATTTTGTATTGGGTTTGGGGGCTATTTGAGATTTGGGATTGTTGTTTTCCCCCCTCTGAACGTAAATTTAAATTAAATTTAAGATTTAATGGCATATTATTGATCACCATCCTTGAGCCCACTCACATATTTAAGGAGGTATAACAAATGCCTTCAAGGAGGTTCTTGTTATGTAAGGCTTCATATGTTGTGTGTGTACTATATATCCTTGTCTTCTATCGGCAATCTATTGTTGTGACCCAGGCCCAAGTAGTTAGTATTAAATGCAAACAATTCAAAAACAAACAGACTTTATTAGAACAGCTGAGAATTAACTCATTCTCAGCGTAGTCCAAACTAAATTAAAGCAAATTCTTCAAAACACCACTCCTCAGTTTATCACCGAACTTGATATAATTAGGCAAACTGCCAAAGGCTTTTCTTGGCAAAAATTCAAAAGCAAAAGACACCAATAAGAAATGAATACAGTGAAAAAAGAAGCAATTCTCTCAACATTGTTTTCTGGCAAAGAGGCCAAGAGCCATTGTTGGTCTTTTAAGCCTTATGGGAGGGACCAGTCATCTCTTGGCCCTACTCCCAAGTCGTCCTCTCTGCTTTATCTGCTCCTGTCTTCTGGCAGCTCTTCTCATACGTGCACTAGGAACAGGCTCCTCCTGTTCCTCTGCCTCTCTACTGTCAGCCTCTGGAGGCTCCGAAGTCCGCACATCACTCCCCGATAGCCCCGGCCCCATCTCTGCCTCCGACACAGAGCCCTCATCCGGGCCTTCCCCAGCCTCCAGGACTGGCCCATGTTCTTCCTCAGCCTCATCGCTGTCCAACTCCGCGGCCAGCTCCTCAGGCTGCTGGCGGATCACAACATCTATATTAATAGATTGCCGATAGAAGACAAGTATTATTTATTTTCTTTATTTAATTTGTCGAACATGTACAAGATAACAGGTATAAGTATAAATATGGACATGAACAAGGAATGAGTACAAATAAATGGGGACAGTAGGACAGGAACAGTAGGCACGCTGGTGCACTTTGCATGCCCCTGTTACGGACCTCTTAGGAATGGGGTGAGGTCCATGGTAGACAGTTTAAGGTTGAAGCTGTGGGGCTTTGGGGATGTAACAATGGAGTCAGGTAGTGCATTCCAGGCATTGACCACTCTGTTGCTGAAGTCGTATTTTCTGCAATCGAGTTTGGAGCGGTTTACCTTGAGTTTGTATCGATTGTTTGCCCGTGTATTATTGCGGTTGAAGCTGAAGTAGTCATTGACAGGTAGGACATTGTAGCAGACAATTTTGTGTACTACACTTAGGTCAGACTGTAGGCGGCATAGTTCCAGGTTGTCCAGGCCCGAAATTTCGAGCCTGGTAGCATAAGGTATTCTGTTGTCAGCAGAGGAGTGGAGTACTCTTCTTGTGAAGTACCTCTGGACTTGCCCAATTGTGTTAATGTCCAATATGCAGTGCAGGTTCCAGACAGATGAGCTTTATTTGAGAATTGGTCTAGCAAAGGTTTTGTATGCCCTAGTTTGCAGTACAATGTTACCGGAAAAGAAGCTTCGCAAAATTAGGTTGACAATTCTTAATGCCTTTTTGGCAATGCTGTTACAGTGAGCTTTGGCACTTAGATTGTTTGAGATGAGTACACCTAGGTCCTTGAGAGAATGGGGGTCATTTACAAGATTGTATCCACCCAGCTTGTATTTGGTGTTCTGATTTTTGTAAAAAAGTAGCACTGATGATGTTACCTAGTTTGGTAATGAAACTTTTGCAAAAAAAACCCAACGAGCTCAGAGAGCAACAAAGACCCTACAGTTTAATAGATGACTTACATCACTTCTTAAAATCTTGGCAGGCAATTAGGCTATGCAAATGTTTTCTCCTGAATGTAGTTTACTGGAGGAACTGGGTGCATTGTTGATCTGTGGATTAATCAACAAAAAACGAAAGAGCCTCCCCAGTCCTGTTTTTATCCTCTTTGTTTCTGTAACATAAAGTACCAGTAAGTAAAAAGGGTGACATGAGGTCTTATTCAGAGGTGGGTTTCAGCAGGTTCTGACCAGTTCTGGAGAACCAGTAGCGGAAATTTCGAGTAGTTCAGAGAACCAGTAGCTGACATTTTGAGTAGTTTGGAGAACCAGTAAATATCACCTCTGACTGCCCCTGCCCCCATCTATTCTCTGCCTCCCGAGTTCCAGCTGATTGGGAGGAAATGGGGATTTTGCAGTAACCTTCCCCTGGAGTGGGGAGGGAATGGAGATTTTACAGTATCCTTCCCCTGGGGTGGGAATGGAGATTTTCTAGTATTCTTCCTCTGCCACACCCACCAAGTCACACCCACCAAGCCATGCCACATCCACCAAGCCACACCCACAGAACCGGTAATAAAAAACGTTGAAACCCACCACTGCTTTTATTCCAAACAAACTTTCTTCATTGTTCCTCTATATATTGAAAATGTGTCAATCCATCTATCTATGCATGCACTTTATACGGGGCACTTATCTTGTAAAATATGAGGGAAAACATTGGACAATTCTGCAATCAACTTCCACATAAATATAGACAAATACTGTATGTTAATTTTCATTTTCTCCCAGCTTCAGTGAAAAGCAAACAGTCTTCCCATCTCATTAATGGAAAAAAAATGTGTGAATGTAGATAAGTGTTGATCAAAAGAAAGCAAAACAAACTTCTTACCAATCTACCCTAGCCAGATTCAAGAGAAAGACTTATTCTAGCATTGGAAAAACTTATATTACCGGACATGTTTGACTGTTTTACATCAACCTCTCAATAAAGAAAGGGTTCTACAGCTATATCATGTACTGTCCAGGTTCCTAAGATTCAAAACCATGTTTAAGAGTTCATTTTTAATGTTAAAGTTTCAAAGTTTATTTATGGCATTTGCTGAATATTTAGTTCAATTAAATTCTCCAATGCGTAGTTATTTTCACAGCTTGAATCACACTGAAGTTAGCATTGACCTCTCAAGCGAGGGTACTGGGAAAAGATACTGAATTTCATTCCCTGGGAATTACAAGGGATGTAATTTCGTTGGTCTATTAAGCACATTACATTGAAGAAGTTGGGTAAAACAAAGCCTACTTTTATTTCAGCAGTAGCAATGTCCATGTCTTGAACTGTAACCTAAAGTCATTATCAGATGTCCAGCTTAATTTTCAAGATTCTAGAAATGAGAAGATCTTTTCTACAAGGCTCACTGTAACAACATTGCCAAAAAGGCATTAAGAGTTGTTAACCTAATCTTGCATAGCTTCTTCTCTGGTAATATTGTACTGCTAACTAGAGCATACAAAACATTTGCTAGACCAATTCTTGAATATAGCTCATCTGCCTGGAACCCGCACTGCATATCGGACACAAATACAATTGAGCGAGTCCAGAGATATTTCACGAGAAGAGTACTCCACTCCTCTGCTTGCAACAGAATACCTTATGCCACCAGGCTTGAAATTTTGGGCTTAGACAACATAGAACTATGCCGCCTTCGGTCTGACCTAAGTGTAATACATAAAATTATCTGCTACAACATCCTACCTGTCAATTACTACTTCAGCTTCAACAATATACAAACTTAAGGTAAACCGCTCCAAACTCAATTGCAGAAAATACGACTTCAGCAACAGAGTGGTCAATGCCTGGAATGCACTACCTGACTCTGTGGTTTCATCCCCAAACCCCCATAACTTTAACTTTAGACTGTCTACTGTTGACCTCACCCCATTCCTAAGAGGTCTGTAAGGGGTGTGCATAAGCGCACCAATGTGCCTACCATCCCTATCCTACTGTCCCCATTTATTTGTATCCCTTTCATGTATTCATAATCATGTTTATATTTATATCTATTATCTTATACATGCTTGACTAAATAAATAAATAGACAGACAGACAGACAGACAGACAGATAGATAGATAGATAAAGGCTAAATTTTAGCTCTGAAGTTCCTACATGTGAAACGGAGACACAATCCATTGCTGGGATCCCATTAGAACTAAAAATCATCACATAGGCTAAATATTCTGTTTGAAGGGAGAAGAGCTTGAGATTTTGTGCGGTGCAATGTTTCCCTTAGTCTGAATAACTTTGCCTTCTGTAGTTACTGAGGAAATAAATATCGCAATAAAACACTCATTTATAACCTTCTGTCAGCTCTTATGTTAGGAGGTAATTAGCACACTGGAACATTACTGTGTAACACAGAAGTTTTAGTGTAAACACTACTATTTCCATAATTGAGGGTTAATTTAAACATATGTTTTTGTTCCAATAGGATAAAGAATTATATGCTGTGGCTTATCTCTAAAAGACAACGGTACCCAGAATACAATACAAAAACACAGCTTGCCTCTGATTCTCTGAGTTGAAGGTGAACAAATGGGAAAACTTTTGATTGCACCTTTTTTGCTGAAAGTCCCACAATGTTGGTCTATCCAACATTGGGCAAGTATAAGCTTGCCTACTCAAATGAAACATGGTGAGCTTGGCATCAAGATGTTGATCGGAAAAACTGAGTTCCATATGATCTATTTTGTAACCTAAGCTTTGAACTCATGGCCTTCATAAATCCCATGAGCTGTTTGAGTTAATCTTCCAAATGTAGAACCATTCTACAAGACAAGTTTAGGATGAAAATATTGATGCATTGCATAATGATTATGGATTTTTCTTAATCCAGTAAGATTTTTGGCTTCAAATTGCAAATTCTCTCTTTTCGGTTACCAAAAAGCAACAGACAATGAAAGGCTTTTTGTTTGAATAACTGGGTTAATTTAGATCGTGCCTGCTTAATTTTATATTTGAGAAGAAATGTTAACTGTAGCCGTGAAATAAAGAGACTTCTTTAGGAGAAAGACGATGACAAATTTGAATGGATATTATGGTGAAGTTACAGTGGCAACAAACCTATGGGCGTGAAAATTGGAGCCTCAGAAAGGCTGAAGGAATAAAAACGGTGCCTTTGAATTGTGGAGATGGAATAATACTCTGAGAATATTTTAGACCAGTAAGAAGAACAAATAATTCAATGCTAGATTTTATGTTCATTCAATTAATCAATCAAATTTGATCTTTTCTATTATTACCCTGTTTCCCCGAAAATAGGACCCAACCGGAAAATAAGTCCTAGCATGATTTTTCAGGGATGCTTGTAATATAAGCCCTACCCCCAAAATAAGCCCCAGTTCGGATTGTCAGCCAGATGGATGCATTTAGTACCATATTTCCCCCAAAATAAGACCTAACCAGAAAATAAGCCCTAATGCATCTTTTGGAGCAAAAATTATATAAGACCCGGTCTTATTTTCAGAGAAACACGATATACCTATGAGTAATTTAAACATTTTAGGCAAGCATGTAATTAGCCTATAATTTCCTGATGTTTCCCTTTTTGGGAGGTCTTTTTGAATCAAATAAGTTTTGCCAGTTGTAATAGGTGGGTGTTTTATCTACCTATTGAGTCCTATTGAGTCCTTCCCAAGGACCCAGAATTGGCAAATATTAGATAGTGCTAAAGATACCGTTGCAGGATGTAAGCTGTTCCAAGTAAAGCTACCTTTTGCAATTGATTGATGGTGATTTGGTCAATGCTGAGGGTCAGATGTTTTGGAACTGCACCCGAGGTGACGATTACTATTGGTATTATCTTGCAATAGCTCACTAGACAGTCCACTGTTTGCAGAGGTTAATTATTAAGGTTTGGGGGTGTGATGGCTCAAGGGTTAAAGATGGGGTAAGCTCCTGTTAGTTGCACCAGCACCTGCCCACCTTTGCAGTTCAAAAGCATGCAAATGTGAATAGATAAATCGCTACTATTTTGGTAGGAAGGTAACAGTGTTCCATGTGCCTCGGCTGGCCACATGACCACGAAAATGTCTTCGGGCAATGCTGGCTTCCTCAGCTAAGAAATGGAGATGAGCAATGCCCCCTAGAATCAAGGGTCACTGGAACATTTACCTTTACCTGTTACGGTTCATTGCATAGTTAGTCAGATGTTTAGCAGGATTTGGCATTATTATCCACCTATCAAGACTCCAAAGAACCTGGGATAGGCAGATATTGTTTTATGGTATTAAAGAGCCGAGATGGCACAGTGGTTAGAGTGCAGCACTGCAGGCTACTTCAACTGACTGCTAGCTGCAGTTTGGCAGTTCAAATCTCACCGGCTCAAGGTTGACTCAGCCTCCCATCCTTCCGAGGTTGGTAAAATGAGGACCCGGATTGTGGGGGCAATATACTGACTCTGTAAAACAGCTTAGAGAGGACTATAAAAGCACTATGAAGCGGTATATAAGTTTGAGTGCTATTGCTATATCATCAAAGGATGTAAGATACTATAATACTACTATTGAGTTTCATTATATAAAATCTCCCCCAAAATATTCTTCAATGTACAAGGGGAATTTTTGGTATGCCTTCCATATAATGAAAAGAGAACTTCTGTGTTAGCAAATAACCAGCTGATTTTTTTAAATCAGAAGGAAGAACGATATACAAATAAATAAACAAATGTGTAATCTTACTCTACTGGGATCAGTAGATTTAACAAAATACCCTTGTTAAATCAGTAGATTTAACAAAATACCCTTTAGCCTAGTTCCTGATACTAGAAACACCTTGTTTCTTTTTCCTTTCCATTAAAACTCATAGGTGTATTTCAACATTATGTACTTCAGCTTAAAACATTCTTAGTAACTATCATTTTGACTTAGAAATTCTGGGAGCTGAAGTCCACGTATTTGGATGTTACCAGATAAAAAGAGTAGCTTCATCATCTGACAGCTGATATTTATTTATTTGATGGATACATAGTGCAGCTCAAACAAAGTGACTCTGGGTTCCATACAACAACAACAACAACAACAACAAACAAACAACAACAATAAACAATAGACCCTGCCCCCCAAGTAAACATATACTATTTAAAACCCATAAAATAACAACTGAACATGATAATTAAACTACCAAAAGAGTTAGGGTCTCAAGTTGATCCAAATGCCTGAGGATAATGGAATTACTTCTTCCTCTTTTATTCGAACTATATGTGAATTCTCCAGTTTGGATTTGACATTCTGTGTCAAGTTGGCTGCATATGTAGGATGAAAAATATAAAATTCTGCATTGGGCTATAAAAGAAGAGATGTAGCGTTCTCCAGTCTTACAGGGCTACTTATTTGTGCTCCCTATTTCAATGATAAGAGTTCAAGGAATACAGAAGCCTGGAGAATCAAGGTTCCTTGCTAAACTGGCCTTCTGGTAAGCTAATAGGCACGTCTATCTTTTCAATTGTAAAACAAGATTTACGGTATAGTCGAAGAAGCACAAATGAGTGTTCTTTTCAAAGTATCTCTAACTTCGTGCTTTGTAACAGCCATTCAATAAAAGAGTGAATGTTCCTAATCTCCTCCCCTTAGACTGGGTCTACACAGTCTAGTCCACCTCTTAATCTGGTGTAGTTCCTAGATCAGGGTGTCAATTTCAATTTCATTGAGGGCCACATCAAGGTTGGGTTTGACCTTGGGGGGGGCAGGATGAGGCATGGCCAGGGTGGGTGTGGCTAGCTTGATGTCACTCATGTCGGGAGCACCTGTGGTAGCCCGAGCGCTCTGCCAGTGAAAACAGGCTCCCAAGCTCTGTTTTCAGCTGTGATGGCCTCCTGCAGCCCTCTGCCAGTGAAAAACGCAGCTCAGGAGGGCTGCCTGAGGCCCTTCCAAGCAACATTTTTACTGGCAGAGGCATCGCAGGTCAGTCCTTTGCTGTTTCCAGGTCAGGCCGGCGGGCCAGATCTAAGTACCCCATGGGCCAAATCCAGCCCCCGGGCCTTGAGTTTGACATCCCTGTCCTAGCTAGTTACTGCAGCTGTCAATAGACTAATTAAAGAGGGGGCATAATAGATAAGACAACAGGGGTGAAATTCAGCAGGTTCTGGAGAACTGGTAGCGGAAACTTTGAGTGGTTCGGAGAACCGGCAAATACCACCTCTGGCTGGCCCCAGAGTGGAGTGGGAATGGAGATTTTGCAATATCCTTTCCCCAGGAGTGGGGAGGGAATGGGGATTTTGCAGTATTCTTCCCCTGGCATGGGGTGGGAATGGAGATTTTGCAGTATCCTTCCCCTGCCACGCCCACCAAACCATGCCTACCAAGCCACACCATGCCCACCAAGCCACGCCCACAGAACCGGTAGTAAAAAAAATTTGAATCCTACTACTGTAAGGCACTCCTTGGAAGATAAATCTTTGTAAAAGGAATTCATGCTATTTCCATGAATAAAAGCTAAAAATATAAAACATAAAGCATTTCTGTAAAGCAATGCCCTAGTGTTAAAGTGATTAATTGTTTTAGCCTTCGCCTCCCATTTTGGAAGATAAATAAATCTCACAAGGGATAAACAAACTCAAGCTTTAGTTAAACAAAAACAAAAACCCTAAAGCAAACAATATGACATAGAAGACCTAACTTCTCCAAATATATGCAGTGCTCTTGGCAAACCACAAGAGGGTGGTGGCCTGCTATAATTAGTTATCTTAAGAGAGACCTGGCCTTGAAGTTATATATTAGCTCCCAAGAAATTAACCAAGAAAGGAGTAAAATTTGAACACTCTCCGAAATTACACAGAATAACCTACTTATGCAGAGAAACAGTCATAAAGCTCCTGACTCTCGCTGAAAAAAAGAAAAGTTAACCCAATATCTGAACAGTTACCTATTTCTTGGGGGTAATCTGAATTGCAAAATAAATCCTTCTGCTTCTTGGCCTCCCTTGGCTTTTGAAAATAATTTTAGCAATTTATCAGTACTGTAATGCAGATGGTAGACTCCTTTTGGTTCACACATGCACACACTCTTGTTTCCCCAGCTCAAGCACAGAAACTGCTTGCTCGGTGAACCTGGAGTTCTGATTTCCCACATTAAAAAGAGCAAAGCTACCCATCTATCTACAAGAGGAAGAGTTCAGGGAAGCTTATATAATAAAGTCCATGCCTGAGAAAAAGCGTGCATTTGAACTCAGATTCTCTCTGTCAGTTAGACTGGCAGGGACTCTAATAGTACTGTCAATGTTGGCTGACTACAATACTCATGCATCTTTGCTGCTATTAGTATCAGAACAATTTTGAGCTGAGCTTCTAAAAGTAATCCTCCAGTTATTATTGAAAAGGGAAGCAGACCTGAAAAGAGCCATGGTCCTTATTTTACCCACCTCGGAAGGATGGAAGGCTGAGTCAACCTTGAGCCTGGTGAGATTCGATCTGCCAAATAGTAGGAAGCTGGCAGTCAGCAGAAATAGCCTGCAGTACTGCATTTTAACCACTGCGCCATCACGGCTCAAAATAGTTGTTGCAGTTCTTTTACCAAGGGAATCTGATCCTTTCTTCATTTAAAGAGAGAAGTGTGGAATTCTGTTATATGCATCCTCTTTAAAGGAACTGTCCAAAATTCACAGAGACCAAATAATACAGTCTGTGACTTTAAATTCACTATGGTTTAGTCTAACAGAGTACTGTCTTAAGTACAAGCAAACATTATAAGAGCCCTGGTAGAATACAGTACATAGCCAAATTTGGCTTCTTATCTCAGAAAAAGATAAGCAGGATTGAACCTGCCTATTATTTGGAGAGAAGACAGCTAAAAAGTATTAGGATGGCAAGTTGTACTGATACCAAGTAAAAATTTGCCCCCAACAATTTAGGTCCTCATTTTACCCACCTTGGAAGGATGGAAGGATGAGTCAACCTTGAGCCTGGCAGGGTTTGAACTGCCAAATTGAAGGCAGCCGGCAGTCAGCAGAAGTAGCTTGCAGTACTGCACTCTAACCACCGCGCCACCGATGCTCATTTGAACCCAGTTCTAGAAAAATCTTATTGAGAATACTGGTAAAATAGCAGCAAAACCCATTTTTGATAGTTCCATATCTTTGCACTGGAGGTGGAATGACAATGAATCCATCAAACCTAAAAGCAGAGAACCTATCTATCATTAACCCTGAACAGTCAAAACTGTTGTTGATGTTGTCTAAATTTGACAGAACTGCCAGAAAGACCAACCTATTATTGCCAAACATTGACTATTATTAGACTTTTAATAGGTTTTGTTTTCATCTTTCATCACAACTGTTTCTGCTTGGAGTCCTTAAGTTTTCTTTAAGTGTTTAGAGATCATAAAAAGAAACCTGTTCTAATGTTGCAAGTCTGTTTTTGATGGCCACAATGGAAAATAAGCCTATTTTCCTATATAATCATCAACGATGAAGCAATTATTTAGATTGTAACATTAAAATAATGACAAGCTTTTATACATAATGCCATGGAGATTAATGAAATGGAATATCCTTTCACTTCTGAATCCAACATACTGAAATTGAAAAGAGAGTTATCAGTGAAACAACTATAGTCGCAAGAAGCATAAAACATGCATGAATATGAAATTCACCATCGTCAAAATGTCAGCTTTTGGTTGCGTTTGTGGAAGACAGTGTCACAGAGTAAAAAAAAAAAAAAGATAGAGGGAAAACAGAGTACTGCAACAGATAGCAGATGAAACAGAAATATTTGCACGTATTTTAGCTTAGGTTACTCTGATGAGAGTTTCTATGTGTGCTAACTACTAGGGAATTGGAAGGAGCTATTTGAAAGATAAGAAGTCCAACATGAGGTTATTATAAACATAGTCAGAGAATATATATTCACTCTGAATGAATTAAAATGAGTTATATTCAGAGATATTTACTTCATTTTACTTATTTATATCCCACCTTTATTATTTTTATAAACCACTCAAGATGGAGAATATCTAAGATAAATGCTGTATAATAATGGAACGTACTGATTCAGAAGGTGGTAATTGTCCTTGGCAAGTTCTAGAAATAAGCAATATGAGCTAGCTAACTGAAGTGTCAATGCTGTTGTTCATGGAATCTGTACGCTCGCAAAACCTAAAGTTTTCTGGGGATTGGTAGTGAGATGTTGAAAATAGTTACAAATAATAGGAGTTTGCACTAGGTTTCATCACTCTACCTTGCTATTCTCAGCTGCTGAAGAAAATGCTTCCCCTTGTCATTTGTTAATCATCTGTATGAATCAGTTATCATTTATTCAAAGCAGTGTGCATATATATAATTTTAATTTTAGCTTCTAACAATAAAGTATTTTGTGCCAGCCAGGTAACAAATGAATACATCTTTTAAGTTTTGTTCAGGCTTTCATCTAAATTTATGGAGGCCTCCCAAATGGTTGAAAACAAGGTCATGGACACAACTTCACCCTCTACTTTGCCAGTCTGGGAGGAAGACCGTATTTCATTTGAATGTGTCATCTAAAACCCTGTTTTACTGGAGTCTGGAACTATGCATAGAATTATAACCTGAGTTCCAAAAAACAAAAGCAAAACAAATCCCACTCTTTCAAGCCACAAATGAAATGCATGAAAGTTAGAAAGAAATACAAAAAGTGATGGGACCAGAATGGGCATCTCCTTCTCTACCCAACTCGGAGTTTGTCACACATTTATTCAAGGGTGTCTACAAGTTGTAGTTAAAAATGAAGATAAAATGCAGACGGAGCTTCAAGACCTGCATTTATTTGTACATTTTAAGAGAGTTTTATTTTTTGCATTTTGTAATGTATGTGTGATAAAACAGACTCATGACCTAACGATTGTGCAAAATTATGTTTATTTCTAAGAACTCCCAAAGGTGCTTTTTTTCAAAAGGCAACAGGACTTCCTTTGTTTTTGCTTTTGTTTCATTTCTTATCCAAGAAGCTTCTTCGGTTCCAAATGAATGGTGGAGAATAGAAGGGTTTATATTCCTTGCAGTCATCTGATCATTAGCACTTTCTCTGAGAGTCGTTGAGGCCACTTGGAGCTATATCTGTGTCCTCGGGATCATCTGAATAGTGCAAATGGGTGTGGAATGTTCTTGGAACTGCTGAAAGGACTGTGCTGTTAAACAGGAGATAGGTGGTGTTGTATCCTTCCCCCTCTGTTGAGGAGGCTGTTCAGTTTTAACACAGATGGCCCCTTTGACAGAGGTGGGCTGCTGCCGGTTTGGACCGGTTTGGGAAAACCTGTAGTTCTGACCACCGGCTGGGCCTGCCTGTTAGGAAATGACTTTTACCTAACTTGTTGGGTTGGCAATATATAAACCATCAATATAGCTTTAAGACTGCTGTATTGCATCATATTGTGTCCTGATTGGTTAGCTCTGTAGCCAATCTCCTTAAGAAGGAGCTAGAAACATGATTTCTTCTTTTTTGCTGTTTTTGCTCTCTGATATCTCTGCATGCTACTGTTTGCAAGTCCAGAAGAACTGTTTATTGTGAATGACTATGATGATTGGTAAGAAGACTTTGTTATTGGATTATCCCTGGACTGTCGTTTTGGCTATCTCCTGCTTTATATGTATATGACCTGGAATGTTTATTGGACTGTGCCTTACTATTTTCCTGAAAGTAAACACAACTCAGTGTATCTGTGTAAATACAAGTTGACTGTGTTTATTCGTAACTACTCTCAATCGCTTTCATGTGCACACCCTTGCTACTCTGCAAATTTCTTAACACTGCCCACCTGCCCGGAACTATCCCATCCTGGCACTATCCCATCCTATATATCTCACTCTCCAGGCAGCCCAGCTGATTTCTGCACCTCGACCACTCTACTTGTGGCTGCTCGAGAAAGTGTGCTGGAAGCCGCGTGCAGGAAATTGCCGTGTGTTTATAGCTGCATGCAAGCTCACATTTTTGGTTCTGCAACAGGTGAACCGGTTGTTAAAATTATGTGAAGCCCATTCTGCTCTTTGACCCCTCTTTCAAAGCCCTTTTTCAAACAGCTTAATTCAGAGCTGCAGAAGCTTCTCGGATCAAAAGCAAAAACAAATAAAGTCCAGTTGCCTTTTGAAAAAGCACCTTTGAGACAACCATGACTTGGATGACTGAGAATCTCCACAGATATTTCTAGGAACTCTGATTGTGAAAAGCAGCTGTTCTAAAGCCAGCGGTTTCTCTTTGCTGGGCCTTGCAGGGTGATAAATCTAGGACTGAAACCAGATTGAGGAGTGAGCTTGGAAAGTTTGTTTTCCCAGGTTAAAAATGCTTGTGAAAACAAATTGGATGAAGCTTCTGCCAACTTCTCAGGTCCTTGGGCCTCAGCCAAGCAAGGCATTTAAAGGAAGAACTACACTTCCTTGTAGGTCTAAAATTATCTTTCCTGAGGGTTCTTTAATCACATAAAGCAGTTGCAGGTGGCTTTAAACTGATAATTCCACGGAGCAGAGGAGAACTTTCTATTATGTCTTCTGAACATTTGTCAGCTCTTAACAACATCACACACCCGCATTACTGCTATTCTCCTTGTTGACATGGAATGTGTAGGTACATATTCTACTGAAGACTGACACTGGGAATTTTCTAACTAAACATAGAATCCTGACAAGCTTTCTTTAACTAAAATGAAGAAAATTGTTTGAAGGGTTGTCATATGAAACATGGGGTAGACTCTCCTTGTTCCTCCAAAGGGCAGAACCTACAACAAAATGATGGAAGTGACAGGTGACAAGATTTCAGTTAAATACTAAGAGATGTTAAATTTCTAAGGATTGTTTGAAGGTAAATAGACATTAGGAGACACTTGTCAATGTTCCTGCCAGAACTAATATTTGGCGATTCTATGAATATTCCATAACATTTGCGGACCTGTTTGAAATTATTAGGCTTAGAAAACAATTGTGGACCGAGACAACTGAAACCGAATAACAAAGTTGTAAGACTGCCACATCTGTAGAAATAAATAGATCAAAACAGAGGAAAAAAGGCAAATGAAGGACATGGATGAAGAGAAGAGTATAAAGCTACAAGACTGAAAAGCAAGACAAAAGACATATGGTGTATAATTGAAAAACAATTTTAAATATTTGAGGGTATCAAAAAGTGAAATATTTTTTTCTGTACAGTATTTATGTACCAGCATCCATCTTTGCAATGAATGATAATACAGCCACTGATACAGGAAAGATGATATATTTTTTTTAATATTCTAAGATGTTGATGGATTGTGTACCGGTAAAAAAATGTATGTAATCTAATGTGGAAACAAGACTATATATGGGCATCTTTCCAACAGAACTCTGTGAATATGTTATTAGAATACTGTGAAGGTATACAACAAATGGGATACAAATGGGACCCATTTAAGATCCACAAAGAAAGAAAGAGAGAGGGAGAGAGGGGAAGGAAGGAAGGAAGGAAGGAAGGAAGGAAGGAAGGAAGGAAGGAAGGAAGGAAGGAAGGAAGGAAAGAAGGAAGGAAGGAAGGAAGGAAGGAAGGAAGGAAGGAAGGAAGGAAGGAAGGAAGGAAGGATTATTATTAAGATCAATACAGGTTCAGTCAAACCATTTTAGAAATGATAGATATCTGTAGATAGATAAATACATAATAGAAAACCTGTTAATTTAGGATAGATTTAAAGCAGTGGTGGGTTGCCCCCGGTTCCCACCGGTAGTAAAACCGGCGGGAGGCTCCGCCCACTGACCCCGACGTCATCAAAATACTTCTGCACATGCGCAGAAGAACGCATGCGGCGCCGCTGCGAACCGGTAGTAAAGGTAAGTAGAACCCACCCCTGATTTAAAGGCTTTGTGGGATGTTTAATGTTTAATGTTATCTACCTGTTAACAAAGTTTACTGAGGTTTTTTTTTATTATTTCATTGATGATACACTTATTTGTGCATATATTAACTTGGCTACCTATAGCAATTCCTTCACCAGACTTCTAGACAAAGTAGTTGGTTGCAACCATCCACTATTTTTAAGAATATCTAAGACACCTCTCTTTCATCTTTAAAAATTTTTTTTTGCATGAAACGATCTTAATAAAAAATAATAGGTAGGACAGGATGCCTGGTAAGTCCCTAGGCAATTGCTCATAGATATAATTAAGCCCATGAACATTAAAGTAGGAATTCTAGTAATGATGGGGGATTAATTGATTAATTAACTCATTCCAGTCTGGCTTCCCAGCACACAGACTTGTTTTGAGAGTGTGGGCTGATGGGTAATGGGGTGGGGTCAGCTTCCAACAATATATTTGGTATTTGTCTCTCCAGCCACTAGATGGGGCTAGAGAGCAACAACATTATATAAAGTTATATGCTGGGGCACGACAATCATGGAGTTTATAGAGCTTTTCAAAGGAAAACAGCCATTTGATGGAGAAACACCAGAATCTCCAAATCCAGTTTCTGGGTAGCAAAGAAAAGACTCCATATGATACACACTCCAAAACCCATAGAGAAGGGACATATAGAATCATTTTTCATTAACTTTGAGAGAGTTTCTATAGCTTATAAATGAACAGAAGAAGAGTGGGTAGCTAGATGTCTATGGAGCTTCTCAGTCATCCAGGTCATTGTCCCAAAGGTTTCCTTTTTCATAAGGCAACTGGTCTTTGTTTTTCCTTGAAGATGTTTCGCTTCTCATCCAAGAAGCTTCTTCAGTTCTGAACAAAGTGGGTAGCTAAGTTATTACCTTGCCTAACTGGAAAAGCACTTAAGATTAAATTGGTCGACCATCAGAGGTAATAACAGATTACAAAAGAGTGTATGTATGTATGTATGTATGTATGTATGTATGTATGTATGTATGTATGTATATGTCTATGTGTCTATGTGTCTATGTCTACGTCTACATCTACGTCTACGTCTATATCTATCTATCTATCTATCTATCTATCTATCTATCTATCTATCTATCTATGACATTATAATTTCATCTTCATGGTGGCATATTATGGATGCCTCTAGTCATTGTATATCTTGACGAAATATTAAATTGCCAGTAAGATCAGTTTTTGAATCTGGAATTGTACAATGTAATATGTTATACAGTATTTTGCTTTGGGCAGCAAAATGTTTTCAGCCACTCCTAAAATGTGTTTTATTAATATGTCATTTAGCAAAGCGGCTTTGGATTTCTTATATGATGAAAACATTTTAGCTTGTGAATAAAGAAAACATACCATACGCATACTTTAACATTTCAGAAGCTTGTACCACACAAGCAGTAAAACAGACCACTGCATCAGTATTTGGCAGATTAATGATACATCCAGCTGTTACTGTTTCCAGTCTCCAGGCTGTCAAAACCAGTTTGTACAAGATCCCTATTCTACAAGCTGCATCCATCATCTCTTCAGCTGGTCCTGAAATAATGAAGAACAAGAAGTAAGCCATCAGTATATCAACCCAGTTGCCATAGAGCTGCAGAAGCAAAAAAAAATTCTTCCCTCTCTATTCCGAGATAAATTAAGAAAATAAATTGCTTTATTTGCAGCCCCTCATATCTAACTACTAAAGAGTTTTTTTTGCCAGGAATAATTGCAGAAAGAAAGACTGCAACAAGAACCCCACATTTCTCTTCAAAAGACCGCCTGCTTTAAATTTGCGAGACCGCCTGCTGCTACCGATAACCTCCTACCGGCCAATACGCTCTCACAGAGAGGGCCTCCTCAGGGTGCCGTCAGTCAGGCAATGTCGGTTGGCGGCCCCCAGGGGGAGAGCCTTCTCTGTGGGGGCACCCGCCCTGTGGAACGAGCTGCTTCCTGGAATACGACTGATCCCGGACCTCCGTACCTTCCATAAGGCCCTGAAGACTTATTTATTCCACCAAGCCGGCCTAGCCTAAATGGTTCTTAATTGGGATTTTAAATTTTATAGACTTGGGGGTTTTAAATTGGGAAGCCAATGATTTAATTCTTTTTAATTATCTTAACTTTTGTATTGTCTGTATTTTTAATTTTGGCTGTTCACCGCCCTGAGTCCCTTCTGGGAGAAGGGCGGTATACAAATTAAACAAATAAATAAATAAATAAATAAATAAATAAATAAATAAATAAATAAATAAATAAATTACTGAGCACATTGTAAGCCGCCCTGAGTCTCCAGAGAAAGGCGGCATATAAATCAAATTAAAATAAATAAATAAATAAATAAATAAATAAATAAATAAATAAATAAATAAATAAATAAACAACCAAAAACCAAGGTCCTGGCAGGTGTGTGGTGAGAGTCCTTTTTTCCCAACCAAAAAAAAAACCCAGTAAATGAACCATCCACAGACTCCATTAGAATTGCAATATTTCAAAATACATGACTTGCCCTAACGAGAATTTGGCTCAGCTGCCAAAGAGAACAGCATGGGATCACACGGACATTCAATCAAAGCAATTTCTCAGGCAAAACCATGCGAAGCACTGCCCATCTCTTAATGTCAAAGTGGAATGGTTGTATGTTACTAGTTCATTAGTAGCAGTGGAGGAGATCAACCAAGGGAGATGGGGGAAATCCTCCTATCCCAAGTGTTTGTTGAGATAGTGCGGCTTCTTTTGTTGGGATGCACAATTTGCCTCTGTGGGGAGCTTCATTTTATCAACTTAAAGTGTTAATTCTTGATTAAATGAAACACTATATTAAGGTGGATCAGATACGATATGCACACCTTTAAAAATAATGAATGTCCCAAAGGTTCTTTTTTAGGAGGCAACTGGACTTCCTTGTTTTTTCTTTTGAAGGCTTTTCACTTCTCATCCAAGAAGCTTCTTCAGCTTAGACAGGATAGTGGGGAATGGAAGGATTCCATTCAAGAGAAAAACCCTTCTCAAAAAGTACCTTTGGGACATCCATGACCTGGATGACTGAGAATCTCTACAGACTTTTAGCTATACAATTTGGGATGAACATCCTTTGAATGGAGTGGGAGTAGGAATTGATTTCCAGAGGAAAAATTGCAGACTACAGGAACCAGGAGCACCACTCAGGTGACTCGGAGGACACAGATAAGCCTCTGAGTGTTTCAATGACCCTCTAAAGGATGCAAATGATCAGCTGTCTGTAAGGAATATAAATCCTTCCATTCCCCACCATCCAGTCAGAGCTGAAGAAGCTTCTTGGATGAGAAGCGAAACGTCTTCAAAAGAAAAAACCAAGGAAGTCCAGTTGCCTCCTGAAAAAGCACCTTTGGGACAACTATGACCTGGATGACGGATAATCTCTACAGACTTAATGAATGTATTATTTCTCATGAAGGTAAATATGTGTGTTGCAGGATAATGTTGTGGGATCCAACCTGGGTTGGTCACTGGGATCAGAAGTTTAGTCTTCTGAGCTTTCAGACTCATGCTGGATCCCATCTTTGAGGAATTTTTCTCTGCTGGACATTCTGGGGAGAGAGAAATTCCCTGAGGATGGATTCCAGCATGAGTCCAAAAGCTTGGAAGACTAAGCCTCTGGTCCTGATGAGTGATCCAGTTTGGATCCTGTATTATTTCTAGTGGTTCTTCCTAGAATTGTTGAATTGTTGTTAACATAAAAAGAAAAAAAGTAGTATGGGTTTTACATGTTTTTCTATTGGAGCCACTCACCCAATTTAAGCCTGAGAGCCCTGAGTGCTCCTATCACCACCGGATCCACTTTGGCCTTTACTTTTCACATTGTCCCTGGTTTCCTCCTTCTGGCCCAGACTTCTCCAACTTCTCATTCTATTTCCTGATGTTGCTGTCACTTGCCACTGCTACATCTATCACCACTGCTGTCTTCTGATCCTTGTTGACTATCACAGTGTCTGCCTAATTGGCCAGTATCTGCCTGGTTGTCTGAATCTGGAAGTCCCACAGAATCTTAGCTATATTATTTTCTATAACCTTCTGTGGAACCTGCCTTCTGGACTTGGGAAGGTCTAACCCATACACTATGCAAATGTTCCCATATGATTGTGCCTATCAGCCCTGAATCCATTTTGGAAATCTTCAGGGCTGCCACAGCAAGGCAGGTTGCAGCTGTGGGAATGTGAAGGGGGGAGATAGAGATAGCTGGGGCGGGGAGAAGTGTAGCCAAAATAACATTCTTGTTCTGTCCCCAACCACACGCACACACACCAACAGACGTTCAGGAGTTAAAGACCAAACCAGCCAGCAAAATCCTTTTCCTTAAGATAACGGAACTTGGCAACAACCTAGTGGCTGCCTGCCAAGAGTTTATTATTTACAAAGAGGAGAGATAACTTCTCCCCACTTCTGATACATCCAAAGAAACAGCTCAATAATTACGGAGGTAATCAAGTCCAGAGATAGTCCAGCTAAGTCTTATAGCAAAAGTCCGGCAATGCAGAATGGCGTGGAAGCTTTCAGCTTTGTTCGTCACAAGGTTTGACTGGCCACTACACTCCCTTTTATATCCTGTGGGGTGTGGTCCAGTGACTCAGCCTAATCTTGGGCATGCCCTTTCTTCTGTTGCGCGCACTTATCTCTGTGACGTTGGCGTGGATCCAGCCAAGACTCATTACCCTCATCATTGTCCATCTGTGGCTGCGTGGATGTGCTTGGCCCCAGCCCTATCTCTTACCCTTCGGCGGACACCGAAGGCATTGTCAGAGAGGAAGGTCCTGGAGAGGGAGGCCTTGCCAACTCCTCTTCTTCACTCTCGGAATCCTTTCCTGCCGATGACACAGGCTCAGGTAACGGAGCCACAACAATTCTTTCCCATGGGAGCCAAGGTCATACCCGCCAGGTGCTTGGAAGGTATGATCCAAAGACAGCAGGAGGAGGACTGTGACCTGATTGGGCCATGTAATGGATGTGTGACCTGGGGGGGCATGAACTTTGGGTTTTGATTTGGGTGGGGAAAACCTCAGGTCCTTCAGAGTCAGGTTTTCACCACCTGTGCCAAGATGGCATTCCTAATAAAATTTATTTTGAGGAAATTCCAGGCCTCAGAGCTTTAATTTTGTTGGGTCTGTTACTTGGAACCCTGACAGTGCCATTCAGTATATGCCCATGATGGCGAACCTATGGCACGTGTGCCCGAAGTGGCACAAGCGGCATCACCCATTCCTTTTCCAGGTTTCTGGGGCGCATGCACACGTGATGATCAGCTGGCCTTTGTGCTTGTGTCAGTGCCGGAAACCAGAAGAGCTGGTCTTCCATTTTCCAGCGTGAGCATGTGTACTGGCCAGCTGATCGGTGTGTTCGCATGTGCAGCAGTAACCTGAAGATTTGCCAGCCAGCACGCATGCATGCGCCAGAAACCGGAAGTACATTTTCTGGTGCGTGCATGCCCCCTGGGCAACTCCTATTCCTGGTCTCGGCCCAGACAAGCGCACAGTGCTCCCTTTTTGGCAGTTGATGCATGTTCGCTCCCTCCCTTTTAGCTGCTCAGTGCCGAAAAGGTTCGCCATCACTAGTATATGTTATTCCTGTCTTCATCTTATACCCTGCCATTCTATGTTGGAGTGTCTCTGAGGCCCCTTTGCATAGTCTGCAGAGCCTGTCTAGTGTGTAGACTCCTGCTTCGATGGATCTGGTGCTTAGTGCCTCTTCTTGTGGTGCTACAATCAGTGCCTCAATGCTGTCTTTTAGTTCAGCCCATTCCAGGCACTGGATTCCCCAATGCCTGCCACCTCAGTTATTTGTTGACTGTATCCCATCTTATCTTATCTTATCTTATCTTATCTTATCTTATCTTAGCTTAGCTTAGCTTAGCTTAGCTTAGCTTAGCTTAGCTTAGCTTAGCTTAGCTTAGCTTAGTTTATATCTTAGCTTAGCTTAGCTTAGCTTAGCTTAGTTTAGCTTATATCTTATCTTATCTTATATCTTATCTTAGCTTATCTTATCTTATATCTTATCTTAGCTTATTTTAGCTTAGCTTAGCTTAGCTTAGTTTATATCTTATCTTATCTTATCTTATCTTATCTTATCTTATCTTATCTTATCTTATCTTATCTTATCTTATCTTATCTTATCTTGCCATGACACTTCCTTTGCCTGATCTTCCAACATGTTTGCTGTTGCTTCAGGCATTCTTTCAGCAGGTCACTTTTGAGTGCCAACTTACTGATATACTTCTGGATGCTCTGGCTTTGACACTCCACAGAGCTGAGCGATTTATATATATATGACACTCTATAGATAGAGATGTAATTTTCTAAGATGGATGGCTGAGAAGGTAGACAAAACCAGTGCTGTCGATAATCCCGCTTTTCTCCATTGATATGCAAAATAGCTTCCAATTTAAAAAAAATACAAATTATACCAGTAAGATAGTTATCGTACAAATGGTTATTTTGAAACTCTTCACTTTCTTTTACTTTTGCAGTACATATAATCTTGGCATGTTTCTTCTTTTTTCTAAATGTCTTGCCAAATGAAATAATGCTTTTATTTGAATGCTTTTGCAAATTGCTAGTTGTGTTTGAATGCCTTGTACCTAATCCTAAAGTCGGTGTTTATAAAGTTTATAAAAGTCCTGAAAATCCTGTACTGTTATGGAGATGAATGTATAGGTATGGACTGCTGCAGCTGCTGAAGGCTAAATAGGCCTGTTTACACTTTGTATTAAGTCTTCAAACATTTTTGGAGGCATGGTTTTAACACATTATTTAAGCCTAACCATTAGAGATTGATAAACCATGATTTATGGCTTGGCACAATGTATGCTAAGTGTGAACTCAGCTTTTGATCAAGCCATTGTTCCTCCAGAACTAGAATGTTAACCAGTCCAGGGTTGTAGTCAGAAAACTGAATTTGCATGCAAAGCATGCGCTCAACCATTAAACCACAATTCCTATGTATTTTCTTTAGCTAAGCTATAATGCAATACATTAGAAAAAGAAATGCACATGATCAGGAGCTTTTGACAATATGGTACTCTCTGAAGTAATGTAGTTTGAGAAAAGGACAAGGGAATAGTGATGACAGAGCCCATTGAAAGGATCTCTGTGTACTTCTTTTTCCAACTACACATCCTTTAAATTGGAGACCATAATTGGAAAGCAGCAGTGAAAATGTGGCTGTGTATGCCCAGTTCTTAAAGTTGTTGCTATTTCATGGAAATAAGAGAATTTTATTTGGGGGATTTTATGCAGATTTTATTTAAATCTGCATTTAAATCCCTGTTGATAT
The DNA here is from genome assembly GCF_059756535.1 of Pantherophis guttatus. Taxonomy (NCBI): domain Eukaryota; kingdom Metazoa; phylum Chordata; class Lepidosauria; order Squamata; family Colubridae; genus Pantherophis; species Pantherophis guttatus. The sequence goes on along the minus strand of NC_142070.1, from coordinate 16,577,786 downwards.
AGGGAAAAGTGATATAGTGATATAGCAGATTAATTAACTTGCTGGTCTTCAACCAGGGACATTCAGATTTTAGTTTCCACTCAAGGAACTTTCAAAGCCTGATACTCTCTCTCTAAGCTTATCCTATCCAAAACTTTGTTAAAGGTAAAGGTAAAGGTTCCCCTTGCACATATGTGCTAGTCGTTCCTGACTCTAGGGGGCAGTGCTCATCTCCATTTCAAAGCCGAAGAGCCAGCGCTGTCCGAAGTCGTCTCCGTGGTCATGTGGCCGGCATGACTAAATGCCAAAGGCGCACGGAATGCTGTTACCTTCCCACCAAAGGTGGTCGCTATTTTTCTACTTGCATTTTTTTACGTGCTTTCGAACTGCTAGGTTGGCGGAAGCTGGGACAAGTAACGGGAGCTCACCCTGTTACGCGGCGCCAGGGATTCGAACTGCTGAACTGCCGACCTTTCGATCGACAAGCTCAGCGTCTTAGCCACTCAGCCACCGCGTCCCTTTGTTAAAAACTTTGTTTTTAAAAAACTTTGTTACATGGTAACTTTGTTGTTGTTGTTAGTTGCGAAGTCATGTTTGGCCCATCGCGACCCCATGGACAACGTTCCTCCAGGTAACTTTGTTACCCTGGGGGTAATATTAGGGGAATTTCCACATAAACTATTCTCAGACAAAGGTATAAATGAACCAAATAACTCTGTTTGATTAAGTCGAAGGGTAACAAGCAACCAGATGCAAATAAGAAACTGCCAATCAGGAGAAGAAGCTGCTAATTTGAAATGCATTGTTTGAAAACACTTTTAAAAAATTACACGTGCACTGGGTACAATTGTTTGTGCCACACAATCAACACCCAGAAGCTGTGGTTGCAAATATCAGCAATAGATTGCCAATTCTTTATTATATTTCCAGTGCAATATCCTGAATGCTTACTGAGGATAAGCCCCAGGAAAATGTACTCATGTCTATAGCTTTAGAAGTCAGGCTCAACTAATTCACTAATGGCTGAGGATACACACACAGAGAGAGAAATGTGAGCACCGTAAGGAGCTTCTGAAGCAGCTGAATGAACCTGGATTAAAAAATAGCATCCGTTTTTATTTATTGTATCACAACTCCTATGTCTTGTGAATCGATTCTTTCAAAGAATTTGAACTGCCTTTCTTTATCTACATCCTCATACATTGCAAAGCATTTGTCTTCTATCGCGTTATAGAATTTGGGTACGCTGGTAGTTTAACAGCAACATGTAGGCATTTCATTTTCCAAAATTCATCTCCATCTGGGTTTGTACTTACATAATCTTTTTGATCTATGAGATTGACTGGAGAGCAGAATCTTCATCGTAGGCTCCTCTAACAGAAATATTTTTGACCGTGAAGGATCCCCTATAGATGCCATCCTTAGGCAGTATCACCATTCTCTAAAACCGAAACAGCACTAGCAAATCATGCGATTCAGGGTTTGGATTTGATGAAGGGCCAGGCAGTGGAACCCAAGCTACCAAAATAATGCAGGAAAGACATCATAAGATTAAAACCTGAAAGTTTTTCATTGTATCTTAAAATGATATTTTCTGCTTCCTAAAAGAAGACACGAGATGTTTTGGAATATGTCAAATTTACCACTTTGCGTAGGGCTTGTGAAAGCTAGGTGGATTATGGAAATTTCATCTGAAATATGTAATATTGCAACTAATTGTGTAGAAATTGTAATTCCTCTCATTACCAGCCTGCCCACATTTTCTGTCATTTCTTTGATAAGTGAACAAGAGAGGCAGGGAAGGAGAGAGAGGGAGGGAGGAAGGGAGGGAGGGAGGGAGAGAGAGAGAGAAAAAAAAGAGAGAGAAGAACAAACAAGGAAAGGGAATAAAACACTGCAGAGGTTTCCAGCTGCATAGAATGACTGGAAGCTATTGTACAGCTCCCCTTAGTGGCAGTAACTTTGAATATTATATACACTTTTTTTTTCTCAGTCCAATGCAGATTCAAGGTAAAATGGGTAGCATTTTTCTGTTTCTTATTTTCATTAGTAATCAAGCTTCTGTGTTTCAGGAAAGTACAGTGAATCTTTGATCTGAATATATTTACAACATTTCTCTCCTTTAGTTTTCCCCACTCTTCTTTACATTTGCATTCTTTTTGTTTCCTTTTGCAAAATGCAACCGTCCATTTTATCTTTCTTTTTTTTTTATTTATTCCCCCAGTATATGGGAAAGCAGCTGTCTATCTGGGGACAATGAACAATGAGAAGACAACACCTGAAGATGTCACTTACTTTGCAGTTGCTCTTATGAAACATGCACCAATATATACTGTATATAATAATGAGATCTCAGTGTTTGTTAGGAGCCCTGGTGGCAGAGTGGTTAGAATTCAGTATTGCAGGCAAAATCTGCTGACAGCCTGGAGTTCAATCCTGACAGGCCTCAAAGTTGACTCAACCTACCATCCTTCCAAGGTCAGTAAAATGAGGACCTAGACTGTTGGGGGCAATATACTGACATTGTAAATCACCTGGAGAATGCTGTAAAGCACTATGAAGCCAGTGGTGGGATTCAAGTAATTTAACAACTGGTTCTCTGCCCTAATGATTTCTTCCAACAACCAATTTGCCAAACTGCTCAGAAAGTTAACAACCGGTTCTCCCGAAGTGGTGCGAACTGGCTGAATCCCACCACTGTATGAAGCAGTATATAAGTCTAAGTGTTAGTTCTATTGTTGCTCGATGATGGAAATTACAGTCAATAACTCTGGAGGGCCAAGAGTAACCTATCCCAAATTCACTGATTTGCATATGTAATACAAATCTAGCAGTATATTGTGAGCCTGGTGGTGTCTGGGATTACAAATGTTATAAACTTTAACTATAGGAACCGAGACTGTTATAAGCCCCAGAACTGGAGGGACCTAGCTTGAGAAACCTGATGTAAGTAGTAAGGGTGTCATTTTTTTAAAAAAATGATATATTTGTGCTTACTCAGGAATTAATTCAAGATAGCTAATTTAAAGGCAAATGTGCCTAAGCTTCTATTATAAAGTTAATCCTATAGTAAACTATGTGAAAATAAATCTCACTTTATCCAGGGATATTTCTTTTTGTAGACAAGCAAGTGTTTCCCCCCACTTTTCTTTCATTTATATTTTGTCACACCTTTGTATATCATTGAATACATTTGCATAAGGTTAAGGAAAAATATTTTCTGAAGAAATGTTTTCTTTTTTAATTATTCCCATTGGTAGGTATAGAATAGAATAGAATAGAATAGAATAGAATAGAATAGAATAGAATAGAATAGAATAGAATAGAATAGAATAGAATAGAATTCTTTATTGGCCAAGTGTGATTGGACTCACAAGGAATTTGTCTTGGTGCATACGCTCTCAGTGTACATAAAAGAAAAGATACATTTGTCAAGAATCATAAGGTACAACACTTAATGATAGGCATAGGGAAACAATCAATATAAATCTTAAGGATACCAGCAACAAGGTTACAGTCATACAGTCATAAGTGGGAGGAGATAGGTGATGAACTTAGAAGAAGCACTTCTTCAGAGGGAGGGGACAGGAAAAAAAAAACCAGGTGGTTGCAGATGGTGGTTATGGAAATTTTTAAACATGTAGAGATGAGTTAATAGGTTGGTTGGATTACAGTCCATTATCGTGAAAAACCGTGCATGTGGATGTGTTCTTATTGACACCATGAAGTGAGCATCCAGTATGTTTCTCTTTGGTCTATCAGTGAGAAATATATGGTGCTCTATGAGCTTGGCTGCTTACCCAACTAAGTCACATTACCAGTGCTAGTGCATGTGGAGTTGGCTCCCTGTTTATGTACAGTAGCTTGCCCTGTCAGTACTGTCCTTGGTAGGTGCCACTCTTGGAACTACCAATCCTTGGTCAGCTAAACAATGCCAGCTGGCGGGCCCGCGGGGGAGGGCCTTCTCTGTGGCTGCCCCAGCTCTCTGGAACCCGTTACCTCCTGAGGTCTGGACCATCCCCACCCTATTGGCCTTCCAGAAAGCAGTGAAGACCTGGCTTTTCTGGCAGGCCTGGGGCCGTTGATCTCGCTTTGCGATCTGACGAGATCCGTCCATAAATAGCGTGAATGGGTTTTAATGCTTTTAATGTTTTTAATTTTTAAGTGTTTTTATAGTGATTTTTTGAGTGTATTGTGAGCCGCCCTGGGTCTTCGGAGAGAGGCAGCATATAAATTGAATAAATAAATAAATAAAATAAAATAAAGAGTGCTTTTTGAAAAGCAATTGGACTTTGTTTTTTCCTCTTTTTTTTAGTAATTTTTTTTTATTTTTTAAGAACAAACAAACATTTAATACGTCAATCCTCCCTTCCCTGTGACATCTCGGTGTTATCTTCTAGGCTTCTTCTCCATCTTCCATAAGTTTCTTCTATCTTCATCTTCATCCAAACCATTCTAACATTTCATTGCTAAATCAATATTGTAATCATCATTTATACATAATTATGATATCAGTCATTTATATCTCTTTTCCAACCAACTATAAAAATAATTCCATGTTTTAAAATATTCTGATTCTTCCTTATCTTTAATCATCAGAGTTAATCTATTCATTTCTGCACAATCTAAAATTTTTTTTATTACTTCTTCTTCCAAAGGTATTTTCTCTGATTTCCAATTTTGAGCATATACAATTCTTGCAGCTGTTATTACATGTATGATCAAATATACATTTTCCTTACTAATTTTTTCTGGAAAGATACCCAGTAGGAACAACTCTGGTTTAAATTCAATCCAAGAAGCTTCAGTCAGAACTCAGGGAGCTTCTTGCATGAGAAGTGAAATGCCTTCAAGGAAAAAACAAAGTCAGCAACGTATTGACTTTGTTTTTTCCTTGAAGACATTTCACTTCTCATGCAAGAAGCTTCCTGAGTTCTGACTGAAGCTTCTTGGGTGAGAAGTGAAATGTCTTCAAGGAAAAAACAAAGTCCAGTTGCCTTTTGAGAAAGCACCCTTGGCACAACTATGACCTGGATGACTGAGAATATCCATAGCCATTTCTCCTTGAAATGTGAGGATGGAGAGGATGTGTTCTGATCTTACTGCTTTCTTCTAAGCTTTATTATTTTCTCTTTTGAATGGTGTGGAAAGTGATCTGCTTCTGTTTCTCTATTGATGGCTGATATCTTTAACTAACTTAACTAAGCTTTAACTAAATATAAAGGCAATTATATGTATTTGCATGTAACAATATTTGTTATTTTAGAATGGCAGTCTCAAAAACACAATGCATAATCTGCTTGAAATAGTGGGTTTTGATGCATTTTTTCCTAGTGTTTTCAAAGGAACAGCATCATTACAGCTGACATTTTCCTTATAACTCTGGCGTGTTTTTTTTTTTTGTCACATATTATGAAAGAACAGTTAATTTGACAGGATGACATGGAAGAATATATCTAGATGTTGTGTGAATGATTTGTAGTAGTGACATGATATTTTCTTTTCTTCTTTTAAGTAACTGAAATGAAGAATCTGTCTCCCACGAAAAAGGTAAAATAGTTCCATCTATTCTATGTTAGACACATCCCACCACCGATATGCCTTGCTCTACACAAACACTCAAGAAGTTAAGACAAAGTAGGACAGGTTCAGAGAAAGACAACTATAATGATCGGTGGTCTGGCAACTCATTCCTTTGAGGAAAGATTGAAAGAAATAAGGTAGTTATTGAAACAAAATGATGGAGTGGAGTAATGAGAGCATCCATAGAGCATCTGAAGGAGCGTCACATAGAAAAAGACTAGGATTTATTTTATGAACCCAGTGTGCAGGAGGAAAATTCCAACCGAACACTGGGGAAAATGTCTTAATAGCAAGAGTAGGCATGTTATTGGGCATGAAATATCTATTCTTGAATTTAGGATCGTCTAAGCCAGTGTTTCTCAACCTTGGTAGCTTGAAGATGAGTGGACTTCAACTCCCAGAATCCCCCAGCCAGCACAGCTGGCTGGGGGATTCTGGGAGTTGAAGTCCACCCATCTTCAAGCTACCAAGGTTGAGAAACACTGATCTAAGCCTATGTAAAGCTCAGGAAGCTGTTTTAAATGATATTATTTGTTGGTCCAGATGTGTACAACCAAGCCACACTTCTGCTAGAACTGTCAATAAAGAGCTACGTGTGGGCAAAAATTGGGAACAACCCTTGAAGGAGCTACAATTTTTAATCCTTTTGTGGGAGGGTGCTTCAGCCAAACTAAAACATGTTATGCGGTACCTCATTTGAATTCATTATAACAATTGGGCAGAAACAATGGCACAGACAACAGTAAGCACCTTCTGTTGAAAGTAATTGCAATCTTTTTTCATCTCTTTCCAATCAATTTAGATAAGCCGGACAAATGGAACTAATTAGATATCTATCCACATCACTTCTATGTTTTCGGTTTTATATTCTTTGGAAGCTGCCTCAAACTAAAACCAAGATTCTCATGTCTTCTTTAGCAAGACTTATTAAAGTAAAACAGAGAGAGAGAGAGAGAAAGAGAGAGAGATTATAGGATTTTGGAACTATTTCCTATTTAGAACCAATTGATCTCCTAGTATATTAGAGCTGAAACTCTTTTAATTTCTCTGTAAGAATCTTCTTTTGATCCACAGAGGATTGGGTCTTTTCACTGAGAACAGAAAAACTTGCAGTGGTTATTTACACAGTGCTCTTCTCAATCTTTATTAGTCTGGGAACTAACCAATGCAGCATGCCTTTCTGCCATGTTATTGCAATTACCCCAAACATGGTTCTTTATTAAGATGTTAAATGGGATTATTAAAATAATGTATTGTGTGTAATTCCTGACCAAAGTAAATATACCTGTTTTAGCATTTTCCTAAATCAGAACCAAGCATTCAATAAAACTATTCCACCTTAGGTTATATATTCACAAAGATTCTTGAAGTCTAGAGCCAAAGGTTTGACTGTTTAGCAAATTAGAAAGATTTGCTACTGACGTCTTTTCCCTTACTGAATATTATGAGTTCCAGACTTTCTGCTTTCCTGTTGGGATCCTGGCTTAATCAGCCAAAATAGAAAATGAGAGTCGAGATTTGCAAGAAAATTATCTTCTGTGGCAAGAAAATGCAGCAATTTGTGAGGGCAAGCAACCGGAGCTAAATGAAAGGCAAAAATATTTGTTTGGAAAAGACTTGGAAGTTATTTCAATTGACAGCAAGTATGGAAATAACTATTGCAGAGCAAACAAAGTGGACAATCTTCCTTGGGATGTCTCTGCCAGGTCTGAAGGCCTAGTGCAAACTCAAGCCTCGGCATTTTCTTTCATTGGGGGTATTACTTGGAACCCTGACAGTGTCAGAATTTAAACAGAATGCTAGAAACCATTTCAAAATCAATGGTTGATGAACCAAACAAGATATTTAAAAATGAATAGGATAGGATAGGATAGGATAGGATAGGATAGGATAGGATAGGATAGGATAGGATAGAATAGAATAGAATAGAATAGAATAGAATAGAATAGAATAGAATAGAATAGAATTCTTTATTGGCCAAGTGTGATTGGACACACAAGGAATTTGTCTTGGTGTATACGCTCTCAGTGTACATAAAAGAAAAGCAAGAATCATAAGGTGCAACACTTAATGATAGTCATAGGGAACAAATAAGCAATCAAATCATATTAGGAAACAGTCAATATAAATCTTAAGGATACCAGCAACAAGGTTACAGTCATACAGTCATAAGTGGGAGGAGATGGGTGATAAGAACGATGAGAAGATTAATAGTAATGCAAACTTAGTAACTAGTTTGACTGTGTTGAGGGAATTATTTGTTTAGCAGAGTGATGGCCTTTGGGAAAAACTGTTCTTGTGTTTAGTTGTTCTGGTGTGCAGTGCTCTATAGCATCGTTTTGAGGTTAGGAGTTGAAACAGTTTATGTCCAGGATGCGAGGGGTCTGTAAATATTTTTACAGCCCTCTTTTTGACTTGTGCAGTATACAGGTCCTCTATGGAAGGCAGGTTGGTAGCAATTGTGTTTTCTGCAGTTCTAAATATCCTCTGAAGTCTGTGTCTGTCTTGCTGGGTTGAGGAACCAAACCAGACAGTTATAGAGGTGCAGATGACAGACTCAATAATTCCTCTGTAAAACTGGATCAGCAGCTCCTTGGGCAGTTTGAGCTTTCTGAGTTGGCGCAGAAAGAACATTCTTTGTTGTAATGTAATAGCTGGAGCAGTGAAGGATTGGACAATAAGAACACACAGTTATAGCTAATTGGTTAAAGAGAGCTGGCCATAAGGCAACTTGAGCTGTGATTGGTTGAGTGTAAAGTGAGTGAAAAGGGGAGTTTCCTTGTTCCCGCCTTTTTGCCCTGTATACTTTCTGTGATTTGCCTCCTGATGTTCCTGCTGTGTTGATTTACCTGATGATGCAGTTTTATTTATATAAAACTGCTGATTCATGTTCATGTGGAGTCTCTGACTCCATTTGGACACCACCTGCGCAATTCCCTGATACAAACCATCAGGTGTATTGTTCTCCTCAAGTTGTCACTATAGAGCTTTGATATGAAATTAGGAAAGAAAATGAAAGTATCTATATATTATTTAGAAAATTAAATTAGATTAGAAACTAAAAAAATACGATAGATGTAAACAATTTGAAACCCTAAAACCAGGAAAATTGAAAAATAAATTGAAGCTGAACTTGAACAATAATATTGTAACCAATCTCAGAGCTGAATTTGAAGAGCTATGGTAGAATTGTGGTATTTTCAAGAAAAATAAAGTAATACAAATCTCATATAAGCCAATACAAAATTGTATTGCAAACAAATTACAATTTGGAGCAATTCAGGACCAATTCTATAGGAACATTAGTTCTGAGCAACATCGAAGTGAAAAATAATATTTTGAAAATTGCAAATTTCTGAAAAGAACTATAGGATCAGCTCATAAAATATGACAAGCTAGCAGAGAGTACCACCATAGAAAATAAATTAAAAGGAAAGACTATGGAAAATTTAAGTATAAAAGAAGAAATGGTTCAGACGTGATCAAAGGAATTCAAGAACTGGAATGTATCTGGAACATATGCATTAAACCGATTACAAGGAAGTATTTGATTCTTTTCACATAGCCAAGTTAAAAAAAGGATAGAGGTTGTTGCTATCAGTCAAAACAAGGTTTTGCAGAAATAGGAATGAAAGTATGGGAAACAAAGTTAATATTTAATGGTGATGAATTAGGTGAAGGCAAAATGAAAAGAGGAATCCTTCAAGTTAATTATTCATCCCTTTGGCAATTATCCAATTGACAAAGATGATAAATAAGAAATGAATGGTTTTGTTCTGCCCAAGAACAAACACTGTACCAGTGTACCAGTCACCAAGGCAAAAACAGAAAAGACCAGTGTGATCGTAAATGCCGCTCGTATGAATATAAACATGAACAGTTTATCATGTAATAAGAGAACACAGCAAAACCACACAATTGATTAAAAATCAAGCATGATTAAGTTACAAAGGTATTACACCGGTATTTTAGGTGAAAAGTATGACACCATGCAGGATTTAACTGGTTGGGCAGATGTTATGGGGGGCAGGCAGTCCCTCGAGTAAATAGTCTCTGTGCCGCGTAGGGCTTTATAGGTAAGCAACCAACAACTTCAACCTTCCCTGGAAGGAAACCAGCAACCAAAACAGCTTGCCAAGCAGAGACGTTATATGGGCGTACCAATTATAGCTTGCACTGCCACCGGTTGAACTCACAAGGTGACCAGAACACAAGTGGTTATCTGAAGAGCCCTGTCTATCTCTAATAACAGTATAAATGCATCTGTACCTTTCACTAAATACAATATATATGCAAATGCACCAAGGCAGACAATCTGTTCTGTTAAATCGGAAGCCTAGATGTCTACATTGCAAGAAACTAGACATAGAAGCCCAGTTAGCAAAATGAAAAAAAGAAAGAAAGTAGAAAAGCATTGGGCTCTTCCCTTTTGCCATTAGGAAGAGTCAGAAAAGAAAGAATCATAGCCTTACGGATAGCAATAGCAATACCACTTAGAGACTTATATACCACTTCGCAGTGCTTTAAAGCCCTCTCTAAGTGGTTTACAGAGTCAGCCTATTGCCCCCAACAATATGGTTCCTCATTTTACCAACCTTGGAAGGATGGAAGGCTGAGTCGACCTTCAGGAGCCTCAATGGCGCAGTGGTTAGAGTGCAGTACTGCAAGCTACTTAAACTGACTGCTAGCTGCAGTTTGGCAGTTCCAATCTCATCGGCTCAAGGTTGACTCAGCCTTCCATCTTTCCGAGGTGGGTAAAATGAGGGCCCAGATTGTTGGGGGCAATAGGCTGACTCTGTAAACTGCTTAGACAGGGCTGTAAAGCACTGTAAAGCCAGTGGTGGGTTGTCCCCGGTTTACACCGGTTCTATAGAACCGGTAGTAAAACCGGCGGGAGGCTCCGTCCACCGATCCCGACATCATCAAAATGCTTCTGCGCATGTGCAGAAGAGCGCGCGTGCGCATGGCCCCGTTGCGAACCGATAGTAAAGTTAGGTAGAACTCACCCCTGTGTAAAGAGGTATATAAGTCTAAGTGCTATTGCTATTGCTATTGAGCTGGTGAAAATCGAACTGCAGCCAGGCAGCAGGCAGCAGAAGTAGCCTGCAGTACTGCATTCTAACCACTGAGCCACCACGCCTCATTATTTGATGGATAAAGTATCTTCTGTGGGATAGGGTACTTTCCTATGGAATTGAACTTTAAGCATAGAAATAAAATATATGTTTATAGGTATATTTTTCAGTACTATTAGAAAACAGGTTGCTAAAAGTGACCCACAACTTTACTCAGATTTAACCTCAAGAAGATATTTCCAGAAGTTATAGTTTAATATTACCTGTTATTGAGTAATGGTAGATGGTAACTATTAGTTTGGTTGCAGGCTGCTAGTAAATTCAACCATCTGTGCTTCCTTGAAGAAAAGATAGGTATGAAGAGGTTTCAGATGTACACTTCCAAATTCTAAGGAGATTTCTTTCAAATCACTATTTATTTCTTTTCACTTCAACGTTTGCTTCAGTCAAATTCAGATATTCATCACTATTAACATCACTATTTATTTTTTATTAACATTACTCTTTATTTCTGTTAATGTATATTATTTCTTCTTATTCTAACAAGTGCCCAATGAACAAATGTTTCTGCATTTCTTCAGTGAATACAGGTAGTCCTCAACTTACAACCACAATTGAGCCCCAAAGCAGGACAGTTGCTAAGTGAGCTGTGCTCCATTTTACAACCTTTCTTGCCACAGTTGGGACGTGAATCCCTGCGGTTGTTAAGTCAGTAACACAGTTGTTAAGTGAATCTGGCTTCCTCATTGACTTTTCCTGTCAGATGGTCATAAAAAGGGGATCACATGATCCCAGGACACTGCAACTGTCATAAATACATGCCAGTTGCCAAGCATCTACATTTTGCTGCAACAGTTATGAGTCACCTTTTTTCAGTGCTATTGTAACTTTGAACAGTCACTAAATAAATAGTTGTAAGCCAAGGACTACCTGTATTGCAAATAAAATAAAATATAAATGGGATTCACTGAGCCAACTATTTTTCAGAAAACCTAAAAAAAATTTTTCTTTTATGATCTGTGTCCAACCCACTCTTTGTTATTAGTGTGCCTTCAGACATAAAATAAAATGTTTAAGGAAATCAGAATCTATATGCTTTTGAAAGTGGAACTTGAGACATTAAAAGAAAAATCACATTTAATATATAGCTTCAAGTGAATCTAACCAAGTAGCACAAAGTTTACCCAGTTCAATACAATACTTAAAACAGCATTGGATTAGCTCAATTTATTAAGTCTTGGAATGCTTCAGAAATGCTTCAAAAGAGGTGCTTTGGAAGACAAGTCTGAAAAAAAGATGTAGCTGCTTTAATGAGTTAATCCTCTCACATCCTTCCAATCAGAATGAGTCCTGCAAGATTGTATTTATTTATTTAAAACATCTATATAGTACCCTTCTTATATCAAACTCTTGGTGGATAAGATTGTGGCGATCTTGCAGCATTCTGATGTCACAACAGCTAGATGAGGAAAGTAGAATTGATTGATTGATTGATTGAATCAATTTGTAGAATCGCCAATTTCAAAACATGATTCTGGGCATGAACATATTAAATAAAAATAAGAACAATTACAATCATAAATCTGAAAACTAAAATGCTGAGGAAAAAGCACCAACAAATAATGCTAATATGGCCAGAAGATGGCTCCTTTCACAGAACTGGGTCTTTAGGGCTTATAAAAGACCACAGATGTTGGGGTCTTCCTAATCTGCTGACCTGGGAGAAGAGCCTTTTCTGCTGTGGTGCCTGCCCTTTGGAACATCTTGCCTCCTGGGGTGAGATCTGCTACCACCCTCTTACCTTCCTTTAAGGGCCTGAGGACCTGGCTCTGCCAGTTGGCTTAGTACTCAACAGGGGTGTACCATGCTGGAGGTAGTTGACCTATTAAGGGAACTCTCTACCTTCATTGTGCATATCCTGCTCCCTTCCTCCCCATCTTTTAATTTGTAATATATTACTATTATTAGGACTATTTATTGTTCATAGATTTTTAATGTTTGTAAGCCATCCAGAGTCATCTCAAAGTGAGATGGCAACAATCAAATCAAATCAAATCAAATCAAATCAAATCTATCTATCTATCTATCTATCTATCTATCTATCTATCTATCTATCTATCTATCTATCTTCTACCAATCTATCACCTACGTACCTACTTACTCTCTCTCCCTCCCTCCCTACATCTATCTATCTATCTATCTATCTATCTATCTATCTATCTATCTATCTGTCTATCTATCTATCTATCTATCTATCTATCTATCTATCTATCTATCTATCTACCTACCTACCTACATATCTATCTATCTATCTATCTATCTATCTATCTATCTATCTATCTATCTATCTATCTATCTATCTTCTATCAATCTATCTTCTATCAATCTATCACCTACCTACCTACCTAATCTCCCTCCTTCCCTACTCTCTCTCTCTCTTTCTCTCTTCCTCCCTCCCTACCCACATCTATCTATCTATCTATCTATCTATCTATCTATCTATCTATCTATCTATCTATCTATCTATCTATCTATCTATCTATCTATCTATCTATCTATCTATCTATCTACCTACCTACCTACCTACCTACATATCTATCTATCTATCTATCTATCTATCTATCTATCTATCTATCTATCTATCTATCTATCTATCTATCTTCTATCAATCTATCACCTACCTACCTACCTAATCTCCCTCCCTCCGTCCCTACTCTCTCTCTCTTTCTCCCTCCCTCCCTCCCTACCCACATCTATCTATCTATCTATCTATCTATCTATCTATCTATCTATCTATCTATCTATCTATCTATCTATCTACCTACCTACCTACCTACCTACCCATCCATCCATCCATCCATCCATCCATCCATCCATCCATCCATCCATCATCTCTAGGAGTATCTTCCATAGGGCAGCTTCTATAGCAGAAAAGTGTACAGACCCTGTACTGAATAGCATTGCTGCACTGAATAATGAAATTTATTCCAGTGAACTCAAAGAAACTCATGTTTCTCATACCTCAGTATAAATATACAGAACCATACCTGACAAGGTAAACTACATCTATATTTTACTATCTGTTCTTTACTATCTACTCAGAAGAAAGTCCATTGAAATTTAACAGGACACATTCCCACCTAGGTTAATATGTAATTATAACCCAGATTATATTATATATGTGTGTTAATTTTTTTCCAGTGTGTCCAATATAAATATTCCGATGCATAATAATCTAAAATAATTTTGATGGGGATCATATTTTTTTCCTAAAAATACTAACGTATATTCAACAACCTTGGGACGATTTTTTTCTTCATTTCCTAATACTCCTGTATTTATCACAGATTATCTCAGCCAGTTAGGAATGTTAAAATAAGGTAAATACCATGGTACAAAGTCCGACAGCATGATGCCAGTAAAGAAAAAAATAGTATACTTTGATCTAACCAGTCAGATGTGACAACCTAATGACAATATAAGGAGTAGTGTAAATAAACCAGCATGTTTTGTGCAAACAAAGAATGCCACAATTTGCTAGCTGCCTTATTTCAATTATAAGAACCTAAGAAAATGAATCTTGTGAAAAAACATAATAAAAAGAAAACAACGTATAGTATAGTAGCTAGTTTCTGAAGCTTAAGAAATTTTGCTTACATGCACAGTCTATGTAAATGTGTGTGGCTGAGTGAACACAAGTATACAAAGAACAACTCTAGGGATTTTCCCCCTCCTTCCTTCCTTATTATCTACTTCCAGAAACTATACACAATTATTAGATGAAGCTGCTTTATGATTCATTACTTCTGCATACAGAGGATAATGTTTAAGTGTCTCATAAAAAAGGCGAGCTGTCAAACGTTGAAAAGCTTTTGGGTTGATTAAATATGGTGCTTTCACTTATTAATCAATGGATAGGTTGATTAAAAAGCTCAAAGTTACTCTGCTTGCTTGTTCCTGACCCATATGAGGGCTTATTTCAGTGGTGGGTTGCCCCCGGTTAGGATCAGTTCGCAAGAACCCGTAGTAAAACCAGCGGGAGGCTCCGCCCACCGACCCGGATGTCATCATAGGTGATCTGCGCATGTACAGAAGCTTCTGGGCATGGGCAGAAGCACCTGCACACGCTCCCAATGTGAACTGGTAGTAAAGGTAAGCAGAACCCACCCCTGGTTTATTTGGATCAGCACTTGGTGAATCTCCCCATGAAAACTCCTTCTTTGTGCAAGCTATCATATTTAAATCAATATGGTTGGTTCAGCACTGAAACTGGCAAGATACCTTTTTCTTTACCATGTTAGTTCTAGTTGTAGTTATTGGCGCGGCTGTCACCTGCCTGTGCACTCCTAAGTCCTAAGAGTATTCTGAAAATGGAAAATATCGCATGAATTATAGCATCATTTTGTCTGTGCGCCATCATTCCAATATTATAATGCCTTCTAATGGATGCCTATGGTTTTGGGCAGACTTTCAATGGTTTTCAGCAAGTTTTCAAAGATTTGCAGTACAAGGTATTAACCATACTCCCCCCCCAATTGATAATTTTTCTGAAGAAGCTTAAGAGTGAAGAAATTATTATAAGTATTAAAATTAAAGAAACAGAATAATACAGAACAGAAAAGGAAGTGAGGGTAGGACACAGAGTATTACCCTCACGTCTCTTTAAATTTAACCCGAATGTATTACAAGAATGACTGGTTTGGAACAGGGGTGGCTTCTACTTACCTTTACTACAAGTTCTGCACATGCACAGATCGTCAATTATGACATCTGGGCAGGTGGGCGGAGCCTCCTGCTGCTTTTACTACCGGTTCGCAAGAACTTGACAGAACCGGGAGCAACCCACCACTGGTTTGGAAGATATGTTAGCTAGAATCAGACTAGGAGGCTGAAACACAAGCACTGAGGAGCTTCAGGATTGAAAGAATTAGCCAGTGACATCCCCATTGCCCTGGGGACAGCCAGCTGGAGGCTCCTTTCATATCCCTGGAAGGACCTGGAGTGAAGGACGGGAGCTCAACCCTGCCCTCCCGCAAGTCTCAGGTCTCGAACCTGGACTTGCTAACTTCCTGCCCAGCACTCCAACCACTTGAGCCACCATGCTCCTTTAACTATGTAGGTAACACCCATTTCATTAGCTAATACTAAAGAAGATGTAGAACAGGGGTGACAAACTGAATTTCTTCAAGGGCCGGATCAGCATTGCAATTGTCCCCCATGGGCTGGTGGGGGGGGAGCGGGCAGAGATAGGACGGATGTTTCCTGCAGCATCCTACCGGCCAAAATGGGGATGAGGGGGCCACAGCCCCCCCCCCATTTTCAGCCTCCATGGCCTCCTGCAGCAATCTGCTGGCCAAAAACGGCTTGCTTTGGCTGGCAGAGGCACTACGGGCCGGTCCTTTGATATTTCCAGGCCACCCCACAGGCCAGATTTAAGCACCCTGCAGGCCGGATCCAGCCTTGAGTTTGACACCCCTGATTTAGGAGATCTCATACAAATGAAAAATGGAATGTGAAAAAATCTGGGATAATGTTAATATTAAGAAGACACATTCACAACACAGGACAAACTTTTGAGGGGACTCTAGAATAAATAAAAATAAGCAGTGTGCTGGACAGGGGATTAATCATAAGCAGGAAGACAATAACAAACTTTGACCATGAGTGTTAAGCATTTTTATATGTCAACAAAGATACAATAGTTAAAATAATGCTTTTTTTTTGAGTGGTAATATACAGCTGTGACAGCTGGACATTGAGAAAGTGCAAGATAAAGAAGGTGGATGCTTTTGAATTATGGATCTGGCAATGGTTACTTAGAGTACTATGAACTGTAAGAAGAAACAATCAATCTGGTCCAAACAGAGACAGATTGCTCCCTTGATGTGATGATTTGCAAGAAGAAACTCATATACATGTGTTGGGAGTGGATAATAGACTAGGAAAAATAGCTAATCTTGACAAGGTTGACGGAAGGGAAGAAGGGGAAGACAATTTGTAATAAGGATAGATGGAATCAAGAGTATTGTTTCAAAGAGCTATAAATTATTACCAGAAGAAGCTTATGATGGCTAGCATTGGTCTGTGCAGTATACAGGAACTGAGTCTGGTTCATTGGCACACAATCATGTATAATAAGATACAGAGAATGTTCATTATTATAAATATTAAGCAAACTAAATATTAAACAGTTTAGGATTCTAAATGTTGACAAGCATAAAACGTATTTATATTCTCTGAGCTTGGTTGTTTTCTTGCAGAAGTTCCATTATTCAGCTAGCACTGATGATGTTGCCTAGTTGGGTAATGAAACTTCTGCAAGAAAACAGCCCAGCTCAGAAGCACCAAGGACTCCACAGTTCAACCCTGAGCTTCAAATATTCTCTTCTATTAGAAACATGCATTTATTCAAAACTGCTAAATAAAGTTTTAACATATGGCCTCTTGCTGTATATCATTTCTCATTTTCTCTTAAGTGAATTAAGTGTAGAGTTTTTTCACTACTGCTTTCTGTTTTCCATATTGCCAGATGAAATTAAAGTTGAAACCATCACCATCAGTAGAGATATGGTGGGAAATTGCAAAATGATCACTTGGAATAGCTACAGAAGAAGAGGATGGGGGCCAGTTCCTTGGTTCCAGAGGGAAGAATGAAATCCTGTAAACTAGAAAGCAAGACAAAGTAGCTATTCCCATCAGTAAGAAAATAATGCTCCATGGCTCAGGAGAAAAGAATTCACAGTATTTCCTCTGGGGATGAAACAAGTGATAAGCTGTAAAACCACTAAATTGTGGAAACCGCAGAGGAGGAATGCCATATACTCCTTTATATGTGGAAGGAGCTTGAAACAACTTCCCTAGTTTTAAGAGGTCAAATTAGAAAATTTAGTAGGAGATAATACCACAATAACCATACAAAATTTATGTATGGGGGATCACCGCTTTCAGGACTCATAGCAGAGACCACAATGTAGCACCTAGAAATTATAGCAGTCCCACACATCAGTGGTGGGTTGCTACCAGCCCCAGATTGGGAGGCTCTGCCCACCCGCCTGGACGTCTGCACATGCGCAGAAGCTGCTTCACATGTGTAGAAGCATCACACGTCCACGTGAGTGCGTGCACACCCGTGAGCAAACCAGTAGCGACCAAAATTACTGCCACACATACAATCAAAAGTATGGATCTGGTACGTATCTCATCATAATAAAAAAGGATCAACTAGAGAAGACACATGAAACCATCAACAACATTTTCAAAGGAATAAAATTCGTAAGCGAAGAAAACAATAACACACTATCGTTCCTGAATATTTTCATCAGCAGGAAAAAAAAACAGCAGCAAATTAGAAAAACCAATATAACCAAGTGCTTCATTAGCAGAGTAACAACCCAACTTCTCACAAGAGGAACCATGAAAGAACATTATTCAGACAATCCCAAATGCACTGCAGAACACAAGAACAATGAAACACATTCTAAACAACTTCCCCCAAAATGGATACCCACACAATTAATCAAAAAGTGCCTGACCATTCAATAACTTTATAGCACCACTATGAAAAAGGTTGTACTACCATACATCAAAAACATCACAAAAACAACCATCAGACTATTACAACTACATTTGTGGTACACAAATTAAAATCCTCCAGAATATCTTAAGTAAACCAAAATATCCAGTAACCCAAGAAATAAAAACTGGAATCATCTATAACATACAGTGTAAGGACTGCAACAGCCCTATGTAGGCCACACAGACAGACTAGCAGAGCACATCCATGAAGACCAACTATTTAAGATAATTAAACAAGTTTTTTTAGTTTTTGTCATTCACATGTCATTTTACATCCTTTCTTTAATGATTCTATTCCACCATTTCTTCGACATTAATGTAACCCTTGTTCCATGGCGAGTTGTCCCACAGCGAGTTGGCTGTGGCATGTTGGCCACGTCAAGTTGGCCATGGTGAATTGGCCATGCCAAGTTGTCCTACACCCCACGAAGAGTGGTGTAAAAATGTTACATAAATGATGATCTCATGTGAAAAGAGAATAATTGTTATGTTTCCCATGCATTAACATTACGTTATCAATCTCTTCTAACAGACATCCTGTTCAGTAAACCAAAACTCTATTTATTTCTCACACAGTTAATGTACAACACTAGATGACTACCAAACAATGCTTTTGTTTTTAACAGTCTCTCAGATGGGGAATTGCACCTCCCCAATAGACACATATTTATTTCCTCAAGTGTAGTTGAAATCTGGTTCCAGTTTTGCTTCGGTTCTTTGTTTGCTGTCAAAAAGGGTTAGGATATCGTTGGTAGCCCTTAAATTTTCCTCTGCAATTATTTAAAGACAGAGAGAAAGTGGCCACCTCCGGATCTTGAATTTGAAGATACGTTTTCTCAAGGACTTAGATTAATATTAATTACAGTGTTCGGCAGATTATTTGGAACTCATGTGGAACTAATTCATTGCTCTGTTAACATATTTGCTTCAGTGATACCTATTTATTTGCCTCTGCAGTTAAGTATGTTAGATTGAACAAAAAGAGGGTTGCTCTGTTTCTAAGAATGCAGTGCTAATTTGGTGTTGACCTACCTTTTTCAGGCTGCTGGATTCTATTTTATAGTTCTCATGTCCTCATTTTCATGGCTTGTCTTTCTCCTATTCTGGATGGATTCAGGACATTGGGTGTTTGTCAGTTCTGAGAAAATGCTGAGTTGACTTTTACATAAAAGAACTTGCTCTTTTAGGGGGGGAAAGGAGGGGGGAACTAAAGATTAAGCTAGTTCTAGAATAACTAGAATTTCCCCAATTCAGCAGTCTTAGCCTATCTAGGCCAAAGCTATCTATGTCTTAGCCTATCTAGGCCAAGGCTATCTATGTCTTATGTCTTAGCCTATCTAGGCCAAGGTTATCTATGTCTTATTTCTTAGCCTATCTAGGCCAAGACTATCTATGACTTAGCCTTATGTCTTAGCTTATCTAGGCCAAGGCTATCTATGTCTTATGTCGTAGCCTATCTAGGCCAAGACTATCTATGTCTTAGCCTTGTGTCTTAGATACACAACAAATTTTATAACATATTCTTCAGTAAAACCCAATGCTTTGCAGAATGAGAGTTCAGTATTTCTTAAAAGAATCATATTGCCTCTCAAAGGAAGCAAGGAAACTTATTACATTAATTAATTGTTATATTTAAATAATTACAATTATTTGAATTGTTATATTTATAGTCAAATGGAATTATCCAACATTTTGAATATTTTCTCAAGCGTGCGTGAAGCAGACTCAGAACTATCAAATGGATTTCCTACACCAATCTACTTTGCTATTTCTGCTTTCTTGGGGTAAAGAGAGAGAGAGAGAGAGAATGGTTCTTGACAATGAGAATAAGTGTGAACCTCACATAGAAATACATCATTTTTACCTATGAGTCAAAGAGTCAAACAAATTTTGTATTCCTAAAAACCTCCCTATTCTTCCTGAAAGTACAATATACCTGTGAAGAATAGAAAATGAAGGATAGCAGAATTAGGGTTGATAAAAGGAGGATTTGCAAGGGATTTACAAGGAAGAATTTACATTTCAATTTCTCCTCTGTTTAGTCACTGAAACAACAATTACAAATCTAATATAC